>NC_037599.1:11273785-11480257 GCF_003073045.1 Pomacea canaliculata
GTGGCATCCACCTCCACGTCCCGAGGGGCCTTTAGGTCTGTTGATAGAGAACTGGTATCACGGCCTGAATTTCGAAAGCTGTATTTTTGTTGTATTCGGATTGAAGATGGAAGGAAGATGTTGTTATTATTATTATTGTTGTTATAGCGCTTTACTTAACGGGTCTGTATCTTTGTATTAGTATTTTTACAGCTCTTTTTGCTGTTTAGTAGGATTTTTTTTTTGTCTGGGATGGGGAAAGTTTGTGTCTTGGGAGAAAAGCTTAATAAGCCATCATCACCACCACCAGAACTACAACCACCTCCACTGTCATCGTCATCTACTTTTTCATCATCTTTAATCGTCTTCTCAATGGAACAATCGAACAGCAGACCACCCACAGCATAGGAGACTCACCATAAGGAGGGGTAGTGACGTGGGTCACAGACTGCTTCACTTTGCCACCAAGCTTGGCATGGAACTTGAAGAAGTAACTTTTCCCGGGGTCAAGACCACCAACCACTGTGTAGGAAGAATTGGGGGACATGTCCAGGCGCTTCCAGGATGGTTCTGAGGCTTCGGTGTAGAACATTTTGGCGTTGGTCAGCGCCCCAGAGCCCACGTGATTAAGGGTCAGCAGCACAGAATTTTCACTCAGTGCTCGTCCATTCAGGCTGAGATCTGGAGCTGTCAACCGTGAAAAGGCGTCTACAGAGTTTCAGGTTCAAGCAAGTGTTAAAGGAATGTCAGTCATGATTGTTGCTGTCAACAAAGTAAAAGCATCTTAATAATGTCAGACTTAAAACAGGGCTTTTAATGTTAACAAAATGTCTTTTACCTGTCAAAAGTTAAATTTGATGTTGTCTATTTAAAAAAGTAGCCTACACAACAATGTCTGCAGCCGTCCTCGCACACAAAGGGTTTTCAAAATGTCAGGCTCCCAAACAAGGTTGAATGGTCACTCCGCAAATTTTCTCCGCACTAACATAATAGCCACTTATGGAAGTCACTTATCTGCCTTCCGCTGGAGCACATGATCATAAACCTACATCTGAGCGCCATTTGGATGAAGTCTGAGAGGATGTCTCTGCCACATGAGCTTTAAGGTCAACTAGTATGGCTGTGCAAAAAGAGTTTGTGTACATCCATCAACTCTGTGTGTGTGTGTTGGTGTAGATTTGTGTGCAAGAACGAGAACGAGAGAGGGGATAGAGAGGCACACACGGAATGTTTTATGCAGGTAGATGATGGGTTTGGACGCCTGGCCGCTTGTTTTCTTTGTCGTTGCCGTCACACTGACGGAGTAGCGGGTCTTGGGCGTCAGTCCTGTTATCCTCGCCTTCCATCTGTTGCTGTGGGCTTCTTCTACCCGTACTGTCTGACAGCAGAACCAAACCAGGTTTGTTTGTATGTAAACTTGCATACTATTCTGTAATCATGATCGCACGCATACAGGTAAAAAATGGCGATAATTCTCACATTAAAAGACAATATAGACAAAACAATAGCAAGGAGGATTCCATAGAAGACAGTAGTTCTCGAAATCCTAGATTAAAAACTACCTTCGGTTTAGGTTGTTGTTTGCCGCTGGTCACCGGAGTGTATGATACGTTATAACCGAGCACTTTCCCAGAAACACTTTGGTCAGAAGGGTCCCACGTCACTTCCGCAGCATCGTCCGTCAGACGCTTGATTTGGACATTGAGTGGTGGACTGGGCACTGCGATGACCAGATAACAGTGCAGCTTTTTATCTCCCTTCCATCAGGAAGCATAAAAAGTCATTTAATATATATACTTCTCCTAACATTTCTGTCTCATACAAGCAATTTAAAAATATAACTTGCTTCGGGATCATTATGGTCTTGAATTGTTCTTCACAAAACAGTCACAAAGAATCACTCACCGAAGCGAGGCGTCCTCACAGTCACTTTTGGTGACCTTTCCCCCAGCATGGCTGACTGTGACAGCTGTAGGCGAGCTGCCAGCTGTATTGTGTAGACGGTGTCTGTAGTCAGGTCTCTAAGAGTGTACGTCTCTTCTTTACCCTGTTCTCGGGTAGGTGCTATCTCCAGCACCTCTTCCTGGGAATGTTACATGCAGGAAGTATATAAAACGATGAATGAATTATCTAACACAAACTTTAAAGTCTTTTCTAACAGATGAACTAGCTAAAACTCTTCTTTGTGAATTTTAACTTTGCTGTGGTTACAGAAATACATGCAGTAAAGAAACGAAGGGCATTATATTATCCAAATATAAAAGTACAGCTCGAAATGCATAGTTTCAAACAAACATGTGTCTGGAGGTGTATCTAGGGATTAGCCAGGGTTTCATAATCATCAAGGTGGTTTCACACATGTCCATCAGCTGCTAACAATCCACTTGGACGTCCTCTCTCCTGTCCTCACGATTGTGACAGACTTCAGCCTTGTACCGGGAGCCCCGTGACGTGCGTGAGGTCCCAAACCACATTTCATCATTTCTCTCCAGCGACAAAGTTAATAACCTAATTTAACCCCTCGTGTTTCCAGACAAAAAATTCAAAAAAAAAAAAAAAAAATCTGCAGAAAAGGAAGCACAGCAGGGATACAACAAGGACAACTCAGAAATTTTTGCGAACGTTCAATGCGTGCAAACATGTCAGGACTACTCACATTATCAGTAGTCTCATCCCAAACACCACAATCTCTCTCTTGTATTCTCTTTCTTAACGTGCTAGCCGACCCCGCGATATTTGCATGCTCTAACCTTGCCAGTGTCGCCGTCCACCACAAACAGGGTGTAGCCTGTGACGTCAATGCCCTGACCTGATGGCCTCTCCCAGCTGACAGCGATCTCGTTAGGCGACACAGCCCTGGCCACGATGGACGGAGGAGGTGGTGAGCCTGCAGAAGGGATCATGAGTAAATTCACTCATTTAATTTACTCCAACCATGGTTTTAATTGAGGTACGTTAGTATCCATATGGTTTTTTATGCAAAGGGAACATCACAGAGGAAGGACTGTTAGCGCAATGTCACAAAGTTCTTTATTTATCTCCTCGTCTTTATTTTCTCAGCTAACATTATGCATCTATCTCAACCTAAATCCCTGAAAACAAATGATTTTCAAATTTTTCTTTTAAGTAAAAGCCGATATTTTTTACCTAACATACGATGCCATTGCGGCTCAGATTAGTGGTAGACTAGAAATCGAACACCAACAATGCAATCACAGCTCGCACACAAAATAAGTCTTCAAAATACCTTTAAAAAGTTCGTTATGTGGACATTTTTTCTTTTCAGTTTTGCTGTTTTGTTTTTATTCTCATATTGGAGAATCTGATCTTGCAGGAGTACGAGAAGGGCATCAACCCAGAGAAAGATTATTGTGTCGGTACTCGTTTTTATTGCAAATAAATAAAGGAATAAGCTCTGGCTCTGATAAAAGACTTTAAGCAGATATTCAACACATGAAAAAGAGACTGTAGTTTTTAGAATTTCTTAATCGAGAGAATTCGGATTACGAAAGGTATAAGTGTAATGTTTCTTAATCATTTTATTTTTGTTTAAGAATTTTTGACGCTATATTACTGTCTTAATACAAATATTGTTGGTGTTGTTGTGTAGTCTTAAGGCAGCTGCAAAGAACGCATGCAACTTTGTGTTTTAAGGAAAGAAAGCGTATTTTTGTTCTCACCCACAACTTTTAGAACGGACTCAGCCTCGTCGCCACCACGCGCCCGACAAAAATATCGGCCCTCGTCACTGCTACGGACATCCTTGATGACCAGCGTGTTGACGGGGTCGTCTGCAAGATTGCTCTGCCTGAACGAGAACTTGTTGTTGTTGGCGATGTTTTGTCTGGAGCTGTCTCGCCTGTAGTCGGACTGGTAACTCCATGTCTGTGGTCGCATCCGAGGAAAAAATAAAACAGTAAATGTTATTGGTCAGTACGGACTGTCCATCTCACAGACAAATTTCTCTGCTACGTTTAATGAGAGGCAGCTTTTTGCCTTAGACGATTTCAAAGCAAGAAAGAAAGTTTAATATTGTTCTATTTGTTTTTTAGATGAATAGCTGTTCACTGTCTGGCGTTCAAAACTACACAAGAGCTGCACTATTTAACTCCCTAGTAGTCCACCTAATGCATTAACAAATTAATTACTTAGAACAACTTTTAAAAAAAATATTTGTAAAACATAGATAATAACTGACCGCAATGTCATTCGGGCTGGGGAGCTTACACCTGATCTGCACCTCACTGCCTTGCAAGGCCAACACCTCCTTTGGGACGAGGGGAACCGCGTTCTTGTCTGGAAAGGAAAGGTGGCATCGACATTAATTCCCTGTCCTCTCCACCATCTTACTTTGCTGATGGGAGAAAAGCTTGACAGAAATTCCAACGTTAGTGATAACCAAGTTCTCGATCTTAAATTTCTCTTTGCCCTACCCTGACCTCCACAGTCCCTAGACATTTTAGTTTGTAAAGATTTTGTGTTCTCTGGCCTCCACTTCGATTGACCAGCGACGTTCTAGCTCTGTACATTTAGTCTGAGGATGTTGTCATAGCAACTACGGACAAAGAAGACTTCTTGTCAAGACTTAAAAAAGCTCTACACCTACCAAGCACAATGAGTGTGACGTCATTTCCTGTAACGGGGTTTGTGTTGACCTGACACGAGTACCGCCCGCTGTCCTCTTTCTTGACATCAGAAATGCGGAGGCTCCAGTCTGTCACGTGATGCCTGTCCATACTGAACCGTGTATCGCCCACAATACGATTCCGGTCAAACATGACAAGTTTGCGTTCTTTACTCCACAGAACCTGGGTTAAAAGGTCATAATACTGCCTTGTCATTCTTTATCAATGATATAGCAATGACAATGACAAGGACCACCTTTGTTAATCCCCTTGTGTAATTATATCCGGAAAGTGGGATCAGATACAAAAATATAAAAAAAACTAGTGCTGGTTACACATGTAAAGATGAGGAGAAAATAAGGATGAAGTTGCACATCATAGAAAACTTTAACAGCAACATTTTGTTTACATCGACCATATTAAAAAAATACACGTACGTCATATCACACACACACACAGATAGTAGTATTCATTTATTATTTCTAAATCAAAAGTGACATATTATGATTGTCGTTCAGATAGTTGCAGCAGAAAGAAGTAAGCCCTGATGCTAATAACAACACGCCCACAATTTACAACACAACATTTTGGGGAGACGTACTAAGGGAGAGAACTTGCCTATACCTTATAGCCATCAAGCCCTTGGATCGTGCATGGCAAGACGGCGTTATCTCCCTGCACTGCGACCACTTGCGATATTTCGGTGTTAATCCGAGGGGCTGAAAATCGTCAAAAACAGGAAAAAATAATGTTTTTGTTTAAGAAAGCAAAAATGTAAACAGTGGTAAAACTATTATCATTATTCTTTAAAATCTGCAAAGGGTCTCTCAACCAGCGTGACTAAACTGTTTCTCCTGGTGGTTGTTAACGAATGTACCCAGGAAACGTTTCCTGTAGCGGGTGTGGGCTGCAGAATTATTAATTGTCTTTTCGTCTCTTATTTAATTGCCAGTAAGTTTATCAGTCGAACCGTCGAACATTTGTGGAAACTTGTCAGAACAGGAGACTCACATTTAAGGATAGGAGCTGTCGAGCAAAGTATTCTTTGTTTTAAAACAAGTGTATGATGGAATAAAGTTTTTTTACGAGCAACTAGCGAAATGTTGCTTACTGTAACTAGTTGCGATTGAACTACGACTTGTTTTCAAGTCCGTCATCGTTTGTCCAGTAGCACATAGCATTTACATACAAGATATCTGAAGTCGTTTTTGCTGAAAAAAAGGACGAATCATTGCCTGAGATTTGTGTTAAGTCTGTAAAGATGAGAACTATTGCGTCGATACCGTTTCAAATTTTGTTGGAAATTTTTCAAAAATTATTATTATTTCGCACACTCTAACGGCTAGGTCTGAACTACAACTTATTTGAAACAAAATTACTGCGTTTTGAAGCGTTTGATTTCAATGAAAATTCAAGGAAAGCGATGTATCAGTTCCATCCGTTGCAGCTGGATATATTTCAGAAACACGTCATGCAAAATCAAAAGACTTATTCACACTTACTCTGTGAAAGTGCTGCAGTGAGCAAACTACACACAACCAATATGGCACTTGATAGCGACATTGTCGGAACTTTGATGTTTGTTGGTTGCCGGTCAACACCGCGCTCACTGGGTCCCGTGCATTGGCTTCCTTGACAGCAGACGAGCTGACTGGCCCCATTCTAGAGACTTCGGTGGGCACTGCTTCAGTGGTTCCATCTTATGACTACAGCCTAGGACCTACACTCATTGTGACCATGAGGGAGTAATAGGTAGTCTTGTAAACACACTAAAAAGAATAATTGTTTAAAACTTCTTCCATTTGTTTGGGAAGTGAAAGCAGCTACGAGTTCGATGAAGATTTTAACATCGGTGCCTGCGCTGAACTTATTCCCTGGATGCTTTCAGAGGTCATCCATCCCAACCTGTCATACCTATTGTCAATGGACTCTCCCTCTTTTTTCTTACAATTATTTGGCTCCGACTCCTTGACTCAGGGAGGCGATATAGAGAGATGCTTATCGGGGTAAGATGATGCTTCCGTAAAACTAACGGTGCTGCGAGCCCGGCATGCTAAAAATAGCATCATACGCATTTGCTGAGAGGAATATAGATGTGGTGGGGCAAGAATGTGGTGTGCTCCAGCGCTGGCGATGTTGTCGCTGTATCACCATGACTCACTTCGCCACAAACCGCAGTCAGGGAGAGCAGCAAAAGCATCCACGGTGAAATATCTTCTCCCCGTTAATACTGTTTACTTTTGCTTGTTTTTTACCCCTTGGTTATGTCGGCGCCAGACGGAGTGCTTGACAGGCTGTCCTGTGTTTTGTTACCTCAAACTTTTCTTGCCAGTGTGTGTGTGAGAGAGAGAACTTCCGATTAAAAAAATAATTATACTCTGAAAGGTTGTGTTTACAGTCTTACGAGCTTAAGCCTTTTTTTTAAACTACTTTAAACTTAGTGTTTTTAAAGATCCTCTGCGTTCTTAAATACACAGACGCGCCTGCACGCCTATTCATTAAGTTCCATAGATGGTCAGGTTAGTTATTTAACACTAGAAAAAATAAAACTCCGTCTAGAAAATTATGTTTATGTTTTATGGCTTTTAAAGTCGTTGGGACATTCCTTTAATGGTATGAAGTATTGTCTGCATGATTGTATGAGTAGCTTGTAAATGTGAATAGTTTGTCTTTTGTTTGTTTGTTTGTTTGTTTTTGTCTGTTTTGTTGTTTTGTTTTGTTTTTTGTTTTTGTTTTTTTTTAGGGTGGGGGTCTTGTTATACTTGGTTACTTTAAATGAGCTGAAAGCCTATTCAATAAACCTTGTTCGCTCGTTTACGCACACGTGTAGACAGACGCACTCACACACACACACACACTCGTGCAAAAGAGAGAGAAATAGAAGCATTGGCAAACCTCAAAAGTCAGACTGTCTTGCAACGGGACAGTAAAAATGTTTTTATTTTTTTTCTAAGAAACAGATTCACAAACACAGGAAACCACTGATAAATATTCTCCGCAGCTAGAATTTCTAACTCTCCCACTCTGAACAGTTTAAATGTTTATGTTTAGAATATCCAACTAATGTCTTTCGGTACCTGTGTCTTTGTTGGACCGGGTCTTAGTGCGCCTGCAAATACATTAGGTCTGTCCCAAATGTGTTTACCTGCACGTGCATGTTTGGTGATAACTTTGTGTGCCAGTACGTATGTAGAAGCGTGTAGTGTGTGCACTTCATTGATAAGAGTCGGTGCGTGTGTGTCCGTGTGAGAGTTCTAGCGTTTCTGTGTGCTCCGATATTTTGTGTGCGTGCGTGTTATGTGTGTGTGTGTGCGTGTGTGTGTGTGTGTGTGTGTGTGTGTGCACATGCGTGCGTGCATGTATGAGGCCAGCGAGTGATCACATCAACGGAACCGTTTTGATAGCAGCAGAGAAGGGCGACTTGGCCAGCCATTCTTTAGTGGCGACTTGCCGAGACCTCCTCTCAGAGCTGGGGCAGAGGAACTGCGGGAATGTTAGCACCACCTCCTTCTCCTCCTCCTCCTTTTCCTCCCCCTCCATGACTTGAGGAGGAGGCGGAGGTTTCTCGCTTTCCTGTTCTTCAACGCGAGTGTCTACGTTGGGGACAGTAGGCCGCTGAGAATCCTCGACCTTCTGAAAGATGGAGCTTTTCTGTTTAGCTGGCGGCAAAAGAGAAAGTGCTTTGCTCCCAACCCTGGAAGTATTGGTGGGGAAGCTTTGCAGACCACCGGGTGCCACGGTCTCGGAGATGTCTAGAAGTGGCATCTCAACTTCAGGCTCGTCGCTGGAGATGCTGACTTCATCCACCCAACAGCGCGGATGGTGGATGATGGAGGTGGTGGAGATGCTAAGGCTGCCTGCGGATTTGGAACTGGACGGTGAGGAGGGCGGTATAGGTTGGGATTTGACTTCTGGTGGTGGAAGCTTAGGTGAAGCTCGTTTTTTCTGGTTTGCTGATGTCACTTTTGGGGGGCGAACTTGCTCGGGGCTGCAACATCAGATAGGAAACAGATTCAGCACCGTCGTTGTCACCGTCTTTGAAAGACTACAGTCACAAGCAATCTAACAAATATAACGGATGAAAAACAACTTTCTAAACACAAATCGACTCCTCACTATTTAACTCATGAAATCAAACATAATATACTTAATATTTTTTTATACAGAAGTCAGCAGCATCCTACCCGTGGCATGATTATCGACACAAAGCTCGGCGGCACACGTGTACGGATTCCACATCGGAATGTCTTCATCGGCGCTCGCAAATTTAAACGATCTCGAAAAAAAATGACACCCAGCGACATCGGCGGACATACGAGTTTACCTTGGTAATTAACCTTCGAATGACACATTCGACAAGTGAACACCCCAGTGACACAAAAGACACGCGAGACACGTTGTGTCCATTGACTCGCCTTTGAACCACCGCAGGAACGGTCTGTTTCGGTGACTTTTTCTTTGCCGAGCCACGAAGCTGCATCGTAGACACCTTTTCTTGAACCTTCCCTGACCGAGTGACCTTCCCAGGTACGGTTCTAAAACAGAGGACACTTTTAATGGACGACGTTTTCATCAGTGAAAACCTATCGCAACTTGTGCCTTCGGTGAGTTAATCCGAAAATCTCGGTCGACCATTATCTTCTCAATGAAGACGAGTCTGTTACAGATGTCAGAAGACTAGAGTGGTGAGGAAGACAAATAACACGTCAATGTTTAGTAATTAGTTGACAGAGGTTGATCGAAAGAAGCGGACGATTGAAAAAGTATATCACGAGTATACATTTTCATTCACGGACTTTAAATTAGTTAATGTCATAAATTGAGCGAGGAATTACTGAAGCGTGGATCTTGTTTTGCTGCATGTATTGCTTTGAATGTTTTTTTTTAATAAACATTCCTTAAAACATAATCAAATCGAAGAAAGGAGAAAGAAAAGTAAATGAACTAGGGTTCTGACTGTTATATAAACAGCAAAACATGTTAGCAGCGAGGTAGAAACGGGAGAGGGTGCCAGTCCATTTTTGGTATACTCTGTTTGAAGTGGGTGAATATTTATTTATTTATTTATTTTTGTGCTCGATATCTTTTCTGTATGCCTTATTTTGCATTTCCTAACCAAACCCTGACGTGAAACTCTTTCCCCGAGTGAATTGTTCTTCTTTTCTTTCCTTTCGCGTTTCCGTGAGTCTGATGAAAAAGTCCATTAGCCTCACCTCACGTTTTTTTCAATTCAAATTTTACAAATTAATAATCTTTGTGCTCCTAAGAGTCTTGCTGTTGAGCTTGTCGTCTTTAGCTGTTGTTTCGTGACTTATCATATACTTTTATTTTTTTATCTTATCCTCTTTTCTGTTCTTTTAATCTAATGATTCCCTAACACAAAACCTGCCGACTAAACAGATTGCTTCACTGCCGATCTGAACACAAAGGACAAATTTAGCAACAGAGAAACATTCCACTCAGCAGGGATTCCGTGGAGGAGAAGGCATCCAGCAGGAAACGCAAGGCCGCAGATTAATGCTGACGTCTTGTCACAACTAGCAACTAAGGGCCGGTCAGACATGCCGCCATGCAGACTATACCAGATCTCTTGGCTGTGAGCCATCGTCTCTGTGACAAACAAACGCAAGTCTCGGTGGTGGTTGGTGGGGTTGGTGGTGTTGGTGGTGGTGGTTGGTGGTTAGTGGGGGTAGTGGGGATCTGCCCTTGAGGTCAATGTTGTCAGGGTTGGCAGAAGTAACAGAGGAAGTTGATCAAGAGGGATTCGAAAGCCGATATGTCCGTGCATGCGTGCATGAGTGCGCGCGCACTAGAGAGAGGAATGTTTCAATCACGGACGTGTATAGGTGGACTGCTATCTGTTTGCCGAGACCAACGCTTAGCCTCTTGTGAAGTTCTCCGTTGTTAGTCTCGGCGAGCCTTTACAATAAATATACTAAACCGGAAGCTTTGTACACACCTGCTCGTTTTAGTAGTTAACTGGGGAAAAAAAAATCATCTGACAGCAGTCAAGTAATACAAGTTCGTGGTTTCAACAGTGGGCCGAGCATGAAGGTTCAAGCATTCCTGTCGTTTTCTATCAACAACAATACGTCGCTATCTATGCTTGCTATCATTGACCATAACAATCAGGATGTTTGTATTGAAATGGAAATGCAGCATGTTGCCAGGGTCTCCTCGCTTTCACAATATCAGGTGACGAACATGAAATACAATTGATAATGAGAAGGTGTCAACTATTTTGCACCCAGAACACACATATAGAAAGAGAAAGACATCTGTATCATAGCCAATACATGACTGCACCGAGAAAGGATATGCTGAAACAAGTTGGTCTTTAATGCCATTTTGAAATTTGGGACAAAAATAGATTTAAAAAAAACTTAGAAGCACTATTTTAATTCAGCCGCTAAGCAATTAAGTAAGAAGAAAGAAGTAATCAGTGATAGTGAGGCGATCAGTACCTGTCTGCCGAAGACTTGGTCTTGTCTTCCAGATTTTCGTCGACCGACACATTGTCGGATATTCTTCCTTCTGACGTTGCCTCTTGTGTTCCCATATCGTCCTTGTTGTCGATGTATGACCCCATCTCCGACATCCCCTCCTCGCGTGTTTTTTTGACCTTTTCTGGCTCGTCAAGTAGTGGTGGGAGTGGTGCTGGTGGTGGTGTTTCTTCTCGCTCTTCCTGCGTCGGCGTGACGTCCTCCCGTGTAACCATCGGGACGAACTTGATGAAGCCAGTGCCCTGCCGAGCCCTTGGCTGTTGACCCCCGGCGTCTCTGTCCACGGAGGTCGATGACGTCACAAGGCGATACTCGCAGTTACTTTGCATCAGCGCCTGCTGGATGGACGGATGAATTTCCGTGGTACCGCGCAGGTGGTTGAACCTGCTGACGGATTCGGAACGAGGTCGAGTGCGGATAGAGCTGAGGACCAGGGGTGTGGTGCGGTACAGCACGCTTCCGTCCCGGGTGGGCCCGTTGGTCGGAGGGCGTGACGTCACGGGGCACGAGGGATACCCGCTGACCGTCACGGGCCGCCGGCGACGTGTATCGTCACTGAGTGGGCCAGGCCCCCTCCTATCCTGGACAGGGGAGCTCTCTACTGCTGTCTGGAAGCGGCACCGTCCGTAGTCTCGCAGACTCTCGCTCTCCTCGCGGACAGACGTCATCCAGTCCGCGACTTTTGACCTTTGCAGTCGAACTTCGCGCGAACGCTGCCGAGCTTCCGCGACCCCATGCTCCATTGGGTAGTCATCCAGGGTCATCTTGCGCTGTGTAAGACAGAAAGAAGACAGCAATGATTTACTGAATATCTGAGCACGAAAAAGTCTATCAGAAAGCTAGGCCACGAGTCTGTGAAGACTTGGTAGATAAGATCGTCATTTGACAGAATATGCCAAAGCTTAGTGCTGACGCTCATTTGACTCCTGACAGATTACACCGCGTCTCAGACACTTCCGAGTGTTCAGAGTTCAAACACTTGGAAGGGCTGTAGCTAAATAACCGTTACCATTTGTAACTATACATTTGTCAGCTGTAGCCAAAACCTTTATCAAGTGTAATTTTATCGGCCTTAGCTTTCACGCCATTATCACCTTTAGCTAACACCATCTAACAACAACAATAAAGAACTTTTCTCAGCAACTTTCTCAGTTACGTTTATAACAGCAGGGTGTCTGACTTTCCTGTGCATCGTATCCATCAACTGCTTAATTCAAATACCTGGTTCTCGCTCCCAGTCAGTTCGAAATCTTCCGTAACGATTGATCCAGGGTGCGAGATGAATAAAACATCAGGAGAGAGCTACCTTGGGTGACCACGCACATCCAAGCACCACGCACACTGGGTGTTGACATCACCACCCCGTCTGCTATCAACCTAACGAGTTACAATCAATATGACATTTGAATTCTAAAACCGTTTTCTAACGCTTGGCATCATAAACCAGGCGGCGTGATCAAACGGAATAACGAATCATAAAATTCATGGACTCCTCGTCTCGTAACATTCCACTCTCTGCACAAAGATTTTTATGGATGGCGGGCAAGAGTTTCGAGCAATTAGCAGACACTACGAGACTCCACTGTCAACTCGACCCTCGGTATGTGATCTCGCCCCAACGAGATTGCAGCATCTTATCAGCTGCTTAGTCAGCTCAACCAGTACCCAGGGTAGTAAAGGGAGCAATAAAGCGACAGGTTGTGTTGAAAACTGTCACAAGCAAAGCCAAGTATATCGCAAACTGCAAGAGGTTGTTGCACAGAGACAAGAGAGAAATCTTCAAAAAGAAAAAGAAGAATAGAAGACACTGTGTACAACCGAGGGAGGTAGTTGAAAGTCTCGAGCTCTGCTAGGCAACGATGATTTCAGTGAGCAAAGACTCGGTCTGGCCAGGTATGGGGTCGTGGTGTGAAGACGGTGCGACGGGGGCACCTGCAAACCGCGTAATATTACTTTACAGATTTGTTTTATTCTTACTAGACATAGAGTAGTATCGAAGCGACTGTACACAAGTTCCGAGAGATACTAGACTGTCATATAAGACGTGTTATGCTCAAAAGCGGATTTGAACTCAGAGCCACTCAATAACCAGGAATAAAAAATAATAATAATAATAATAATAACGTGTCGGGGTGCTATGGCGGTCGCTGTGCATGTTCCTCAGAAAAATAATCCCGCTGTCACTGCTGTCTTGTGTTTCCAGTTGATCGATGAACAAGCACAAACACCTTTGTAAGGACACGTGAATAGCCAGGTGTGGCTTTATAATCCGTCACTAAGATAGGTGGGTGTAGATAGAGGAAGAACACCACCAACATTCTGTTTACCTGTACAGGCATGAAATTCTCGTACGCCTGGCTTGGTTATACCAAAACAATAACAACTGAGATTTTTGCTATTTTAAGAACAAATTCAAATATTCTGCGATGATGCATTCGACGACTGTGAAAAATTAATTGTGTTGGATTTGTTGATTTGAAGAGTCGTTATCTAGTGCCTGTTATAAATTTGATCCTCTCTACAAAGCCTGCACGATCTGTATAAAATTTCAGCAGTCACATAAAACATGCATAGTCTTATCAATCACATTTTTTTATGGAATACTGGTTGGTGGTTATAATTGACCAAGCTTACTTACAGTTCGTCGACCGTCCGGCACATGCTCAACAAACTGCGAAGACCCAAGTAACGCACAGTGGTTCTACCTTCCAGGACTGACTTCACACCTGTCAGTATTTACCTGTTATGTGGACGGTGTGCGACGATATGGGCTCACCGTGAAAAAGATAGTAACTAACGAAACTCGCATAGCGGTGTGCCTCGAATACAACAGGTTAGGGTCTTTCTTTATTATCTAATCCATCAGAATGTGGACATAGCGTGT
Organism: Pomacea canaliculata; assembly: GCF_003073045.1. Classification (NCBI taxonomy): domain Eukaryota; kingdom Metazoa; phylum Mollusca; class Gastropoda; order Architaenioglossa; family Ampullariidae; genus Pomacea; species Pomacea canaliculata. The sequence goes on from NC_037599.1 coordinate 11,287,777, forward strand.
TACCTTTCGAGGTGAACTGAAAACTGCGCTCAAAGAAAAGACCACCACCACTACCAACACCACCACTACCACCACCGCCACCAGCACCCATCCATCCACTGGCCTCCCGCTCCCCTAACCCCGTTAGCTAGCTACCCTTACATGGTTTTCGTGTCCTGGCGGTCTGACACACTGGTGGTCTGGCGTATAGACTTCCACGCTACAGTGAACACCCGTTGGCTTGGGTCACGGCTGAGTGTATATATATATACTTTTTTCAAGATAACACTTTATTTATCCCAGTGAGACAGTCCAAACAATAGCGCGCCACCTGCTGCGGTGTCCCTGTCCGTCCCACCGGGTGGCGGACGAACCTAAAGCTTGTGCTACCATAGCAACCAACTGACAATGCTAATTATTTACTAGCAGGCACGTGTAAGTCGTGGATCCTACCGGTCTTGTTTAGCTGTCTTCACTCACTGAACCTTGCCGAATGCGTCGTCACACACGCAAATAGCAGGATTGTGTATGTTGCTGGCTGGTCAAAGCACGGATAGATAATCAGTTTTATAGACTTTAGAACTTTTTATTTTAATTAAGCTGTCTCTATGTCAGAAAATAATGTTTAACCCATACTCTCCCATCTGAGCAATTTCTTGTATCTAAATGGCATTGGAGTCATTTTGGGGAGAAAAAAGTTTCTTAATATGCTTCTTTACGAAAGCTTTAGAAACATGTGCAACTGTCCCCTGGTCACATGACTTGCCTATTGTACGAGACTTAGTGCTGGTCGCTGATCGGGCATTGAGGTGTGTCGGTGTACGTTGACACCTGGAGGGCACAGCTCCCACCGGCTTAGGTGTGTAACCGCTACCTCCCGACGCTGAAGTGTCTGTATTACTGCGATAGCTGGCTCTCTAGTTAGGACCTTTCTCAGCAAGTCACAGTAAATAAGTCAAAGTCACTTTGCCCTTGGACTGGGGTGCAGTCCGAAAAGTGAACGTCAAAAGCTTTCTTTCAGATGAAGTGGACATTAGAGGACACCAAACATTTATTCCAGAAACGGTTTACTAAAGATTTATGATAACTGTCAGAGACAACTATGATAAATGCCAGCTTGACACTAAAGAAATTAAGACGGCAACTAATTGACTAACTCTCTCTCACACATATTTTTGTCAACAGTTTGCCTCCACCTAGTCGCGGTTAATTTGTTCTTTTTAATCCATTAGAAACGCATTTTTCTACCAGGCGTTGAAATCCATTTCTTACACAGTCATTGGAACGAATAATTTCTCGTGTAGTTGTAGCATTGAGCTTCGTCTTGCTTGAGTTGGCGTAATGCCACTTGGCACCTCTCATGCACACTAATTAGTTTTACGCTTCATTGCACAAGCTGAAACAACGGGACGCCTAGGACTTGCGAGCGGAAGTGTCTGGTCTTTACCGGCGTCCCACGATATCGTGGCGCATATCCTGACTGTGAACGGTCTGCAGGAGACGGCAAACTTCATATAAAGCTGATTTCCAAGCGTGACAAGGTAAACAACAACAACAACAATAACCCTTCGGGGGGTCTTCTGCGGACATTTCTGTCAGGTGTCGAAGCATATTAGACACTCTGCTGAAACAGTTTTAAATTAAGGGGAAGCACCACCTACAAAGGTCTTAAATCTTGTAGTGAAGTAGGTGGGCAGCTACTGTGATTTAACCCATACTTGAAGTGAATTATGACCTTTAGCCTTATCAGCTTGAGGAAGCCAGCTTTCAACGTGTGTGTGTGTGTTGGGGAGGGAGAGGGTTCTGTGTCGAGCTGTTGTGATTATTAAGCCCCGTTATCTGACACACGCAGTTTGATGATCTCCTCGACATCGTCTTAACAATCAACTTGTTTGCGACATTTGGTTTTGATCTACAACTTTTTACTCCCTGTCTTCTTTTTCTGGTGTGCCAGTCCAGGTGGAGGAAAGAGTGGAAACTTTGGGTTCGCATATTTGATCAAATCTCCAAATATTAAAATAACTGCTAATTCAAAAAAAAACATAAAGGCTGGTACTACATACATTTCCGTAGACTCTTTCGTACTGAGAACACGTTTTCAACCACATGACTGCTGTCGACTTCGTAGATGATGGAGCGAAGGGAGTAGAAAACGGAGGCAAGTGTGCCTTCAGCTACAGGGGTGTGTGGGAGATTGCCAGCAGCCGCCCTGGAAACGCGTCGCTGCTCGCAAACGTATGAGCCTGGCAAAAAAAAATATATTTACAGTGTGGTCTACAAGCTGACTGAAACAGGTAAAGCTTGTGAATATGGGCAATAACCGTGGGACTCTTAATCCGCGTCACAGCAGGTGACTTACCTTGTTTTAAGAGAAAACCAAAAGGTCATCTCGCTCAATCCGTGACACCTGTCGTGCACTTTTTCAGCTGAGACTTCAAACGTACTGTCGCCTGAGTAATTTCGACTCTAGACACTCTAAGGGCAGAGTCCTACATCTTGACACACACAATTTCTGATCGTACTTTCTAGAAAATAAGACAGAGAAACAACAACTCAGCACGTGATGTCAAACTTACGTCATTTCGATTGCATCACATTTTATTTGTTAAAAATGACGTCATGCAAATAAAGTTTATACTTGGCCGCCAGAAGATGAATGTCAATTCATAGCTCGTACCTACAGTTTGTCAGATTTTCTTCTTGGGATAGACGTGTAGGATTTAAAATGTGCAGTAAAATTAAGTTTATAAGTTTCACAATCAATTGCTAGTAATTGCTATAGCACATGGTCCTTCAAGATCTTTCTCGGCGTATCTCTTGCGTCATGCGGAAGCATCAACACTCGACGTCTGGCAGGTCCCTCCAGCGAGCTCAAGATGTCACCACGAGCCGCATTCTGACACATCGGGTTTATGGCGAGAGCTAACTCGACCTCTGTTTCAATCTCGTCGACACTCGTTGGTCCACCGGCAAACTACTGAAAGCGGACTAACTAGTATGCTCGTAGAGCCTCTGCCCACCCAACGGATAGCATCATGGTCCTCTCTATGTACTAATCTTCTGTCGTGGGCTTCTGCCCGTGATGAACAAATGTTTCTTTTTGTTAAGCAGTGCTTTTAGGCCCTTGGTCACCCAAGGTTTGTTGTTAGGATAAACATACACTGCCTTGATGGACTGGTGCAATCAACACTATTTTACTCCTCACTTTTACTCCTAACTGTGTGTTAAATGTCTGTATGGGTATGTGAGCAAAGACAAATTTCTGTCCTCCTGGGCAGACAATAAAGTCTGTTTTGATTTTGATTTTTGATTTGATTTTTGATAATGAAGGTTCTTGACTATAGCCCTCCTGCTGCGGCAAGACATTCGATCCTGTGACAAGGGAAACAACCCCGCTGTCTATGTTTTAACCTAGGTTGTTTCCCTTGGAACTGCGTTGTGATCTCGGAACTTTTGCCAATGAAGTCAAATATTCGTGACTTTTGACTCTGTGTTGTGATTGTCTCCGTTCAATGTTCTGTAGCAAATCTTTCATATGTATAGATGATAATAATAATTATTATTAATATTAATTAATAATAATAATTCTGTGAGGAAGATGTCAGAATTCTCTCTCATGTCAACCCGATCTCGAAAAGTAAAGATTTCAATAAAGCAGAAGATTATCATGTTTCTTACTACAGTTCAATCATTTGATCTATACTGGTCGTCGTTGAGCAGGGATGAGGATGTCTGACGGATGACATTTACCAAGGGTTTAACTCCTGAGCAGAAAAATAAGCTGAAAGACAGCTGGAACAAACACCTCCTAGGCTTTTACTTCATCAGTAAAAGCACCGTCCACAAGGGCAGCGAAAACGAAATCAGAAACTGATACCCCCGTCTCCTCCTCTATCCACCCAGGCCTAACTACCCGGGTATCTCTAGCCGATCAGCTCTGTCGTGCCGCTTAAACCACGGCGCTTGGAGTGAAAACTGTTCAAGCGTGTCCTCCCTGCACACTGCGGTCTTTGATCCCTGGTGGTGGCACCCGAGCAATCAGGCTGTCTGTTGTCACACCCTCCCCTACTCCCCCTACCCCTCACTCCTGCTCCCAGTCTACATGACGTGTTGTCCTCTACATTCCTGTCAGTTCTCTCTCCTCCTCAACCCCCATGCTTCTAGATCACATCAGCTCATTCTCTTTCATCAAACGCGGTTATCTCCCTGTGGAAATATCTCTCACTTGTGCAAGGTCCGATTTAAAACGTTTATTGAAAATCAGACGTGCCTCGAAAATGCTTTTTAAGTCGTATAATTCTGAAATTTTATACCTTTGGCTCAATGACCCCGGCTAACTTCTTTTTTTTTTTTTTTTTTTTTTTGTAGTAGTAGAAGGCGTTTGTTATGAACGAAAAACTGTGACCGTGGTTCTGCGCTGTACTATCCCCGCTGTTTCTCTTCAAATTTAAATGTATTTTAAATGTATCATGAGTGCACACGTCCTTTAATTTCCAATGGTTTTAATTTCTTATGTGAAAATTACCTTACTCATTGCTCATCCACCTGTCTGTCAATCATTTTCCAAACTTTTGCATTATCCCTCCGAATAGGCACGATGGATTTGACTAAGGACTTGTATTACCTTCTGTAAGTATGCTCTCTGGTCTAATGCCATGAAAATCAAGCCTGCAACCTCTGCCTTTTGCAAGAGATGCATGAATTAATTCCATAGCGCACAGTCCGATAGTGTTATTCTTCGTCAACCGACACTATGTCGATAGATCCTCTTTCTCATTCCCGTTTAAAGAAAATACCTCTTCAGCACGCCCGCCAGTTGACCATATGGGTCTTTCTTCTTCTTCCCTGCCGAACCGTCTAAGCCTGCCGGACACCGCAGCGCACAATGAATGCCAGGGAGGCTGACATTATGAGCCCCAGCGAGTGCCTAACGTGGAGGTTATGGGTCGTGACACCGGGTCAAAGCCTCACAAATGTGCTGGGGTTGATGGGGACGGCCATTTGTCATTGTCTCTGATGTCGAGGACGGAGATCGCAGGGAGGCTCCCGTCGTACGACAATCGCACAGGACTGGGACCCCAGCGGCTTCTGGTCGGTTCCTTACACAGTTCCTTTTCATTCCTCGTATGGGTGGCTGTCACAACACTGATGGACTGCCTGGGACATGGCGCAGATTGCACGCCGCACCACTCGCACTCTAGCTTTTCATCAGCGTTATGAGAACGAGGCTGGTGATGATTCGCTCCTTTGTGCGGAAGACAGCGGAGTATCATTTTCCTAGCAATAGTGTGAGATTTGATCAAATAACAGACAGATTCTGGGTGATCGTGATGTTTGATACCAATGCCTGTCTAATCTAAGAAGTGGTATTAAGAATTTAGTGAACGATTCAGGGATTTGTATGAGCAGTCCATTGTATTGGAAATAAGTAGCGTCAACAGTTTACTAATATATATATATTTGCACACTTTAGTTCATTTAATATTATAAAGAATAGTTTCAGCATATATTAATTTTTTCTTTTATTATGCTATAAAATATATATTTATATAGCATAAGTATCAATTGTTGTGGGAAGTGTGTCGGGGTGTGTGTGTGTGTGCATCCCGCCACTGAAAGTAATTGTTTAATTTGAAGTATATCTTACTGTTTAGAATACTGAAAAACGTATCCTTGTCTGTAATTGTAATGACACATTTCAAAACATTCTTATTCGCATTGTTTCTAAACAAAATCGCATGTTGAGAATATAATTGCTGAATCTAATTACCTCCAGTAATAATTATAGCAACCTTAAGGGCGGGTTTTCATCTTAAGAGTAATAAATAAAAACATTTTAAAACCAGAATTCGTTTGAACAAGTCAGAAATCTTGCTAAAGGATCTCGGACCCATCATCTTGTTCAGAAAAGTCGTGGCTTCTCTCCAACCTAATGGAAGTGTTTGAATGACCTGCACAGCCTCTCAGACCTAATTTTGCCCACTTTTCCCATCAACGCCTCGCTTTCGTTTCGGCGCCGGGCAGCAGTATCTGTCGTTAATTCCATTTACATTCCGGGCCCTGGACCCTGCCTGCGACTTTGGGAGGACAAGAGAAAGGAGGAGGAGGACGTGTGTTTCACGGAAAACAGCCAACAAAATTGTGTCGTCACAAATTAGTTTTCAAACAAGACTCGAGGCGTGCTCTCTTGCCCGCACTCCACAAACGCTCGCACATGTCTGTGTTTATTCTACGGGTCTCAAGGGGGTTCGAACCACGTCCACATGGCAACTGAGCAGCGACCAGGCTTAAATAACCTTCTTGAGCTTCGCAGTTACCCAGAGAGAGAGAATGCCATGAAGGACAGCTTTTAGTCTTTGGAGGTTTTTAACATTATTTAATATAAAGTTGACTACTGCCCTTAAAGACCAAGTGGGGTGGAGGGTTTTTTTTTTTTCCTTAATAATTTGAGTAAAATTCATTGCACATACTATTTCCCCAAATCTGGGTGGATACCCCCTTCCGTTTTCGAGAGACATCGAATGTCCAGAAAGGTCAAAATCGTGAGCCCCGTTTGGACAGATACGTAATTTTCCAACTCACCCATCGGCAGTGGTTTTCCCAAGCATCCTTGTACAATCCTGACGTCTGTGTTTTTGAGCTTTCTGTGCATTGAGCTTGACTTTATCTCCAGAAAATAAACATGCACTCCACTAGTCCTTTCATTATAAAAAAGGAAACCAAGGCGGAAGAGACCTACAAAGGCATGTGCCAAGTGATTTTAGCATGATTGTAGCAGTTCCAACTCGCTTTCTCACCACTAACCGTCCAACATAAATGTTGGTGGTATACAGGGGTAGTTGAAGCCATAACTGGAGGCTGGGGGTGGAGGTGAAGAATTGGTGTTTTACGCCGAGCCAGAAACTAAGACTATATGACGGCAAGGCAGTCAGCCCTGTAAACAGATGGCACATCCAGAGAAAGAACAGTGTGCCCGAGACGAGAGCTGAACCCAGGACAGCCAACCCTCACTGCATTGGTGACAGGCGCTAACCGTCGCGGCACCGGACCGTCCTGGAAGCAGAGTGGGCGGAAAAGGGGGGAAATGTGGAGAAAATTCTTTCTGCCAAAGTATGACAAGAGACAGGAGTGGCGGCACACTGTGTGGAAAATTAACGAGTGAAGACTGCATTAACAAATTAATCTCCTGGAATCAACCATATTTAAAATACTTTTAAATGATTCCTTTATGATAATGAAACAACTTTTAACTTTATGTTTAACTAAACGGACTTTTTTGGAGAATAATTATATTTACTGAACAATTCAATTTCGTCACTTATAAAAACATTTAAATTAAACTATCTAGGCAAAAATTAATGAACGGCTGGGGGGAGACTACATGCTGACAACATTCACATCATTGCCTCCTTCCTGAATATCGGCTGACCCCTATACCCTTGCCCCCCTGGTTCTTACGTCACTGTAGTACATATTTTGCAAGTTGGTGAACGTCCAGTATAATGTTTTGAATCGCCTTCTAGTTTACGATATTTTTTTTACCACCCAGAAAAAAAAGCCAGGAACATGATAGCCGACTATCTAGTCTGTGAACTCAGATACTTTATTTTCACATCTCACATTTAGAACAAAACCCGAGAAGGTCGTGTTCCCAGAGAAGCGCGCGGTGAGTGCAAGCTGACAAAGTACGTGTTTGCTGCGAAACATCATTATCCGCCGGGTATAATCACAGCTAGCATGGCGAGTGTGGCAAATCGAATTGACTCGCTTTTTCTGTGTTTGATCGATCCTAACCATATCAGTCGCGATAGCAACAATTAACAAGATAGATTTCGCCCGCAATGCGTTTTGAAGGGCTGCAATAACCCCTCGTCGTGCCGCCATCACAGCCAGACGCCTTGGTCCTAACGTCCACGACATGGGGTCACAGGGCACCGCTTGTAGCCAGGCCTGCACCTCTCAGGCATTCTCTCTTTCTCTTTCTGTCTTTCCCATCCCTTCCTCGCCATTTCTTCATCATCATCCTCTCCATTTCTCTATCTCTATTTCTTCTTGTTTTCGGTTTCTTTCTTTTCATATCTCCTTTCTTTTTTTCTTTTTTTTTTTTTTGACTCTCTTCTTTCTCTCTGTCATCCTTTCTCTCACTCTCTTATTCGCCTTTCTCTAACTCTTCTACCTGCCTTACTCTTATCCCTCCTCTCTCTCTATTTTTTCCTCCACCTACCCCTACCTCTCTTTCTCGCTCTCCCCTGCTCTCCTATTTCGTGTACTTTTATGCTGAAGATCTATGGTGGATATAACTGTCATCTCTCTCTCTCTCAAATTGAAAGCTGAATAACAAATTTAAAAAAAAAAAACTTCATATATTTTTGTTTCTCATGCCATTTCTGCTTATAATAATTATATCCTATTTCTGCGCTGTGTTCAAAGACACACAGAAAGCTACGTTTTATAAAGAGAAATATTTCTTTTTATTCGCCAGCCCGAGTTTATTTGTTTGTTTGTTTTTTAAAGATGCACAGTCATGGAATAAATAAGAATTAAACAATCACGGCTTAGCATAGACTAATATTTTTTAAATTTTATAAAGATATTTGTAAGTTGTGAAATGTCTAGCTTCTCTTGGTGATGCTTCAAACCCCTGTCGCTGAATGGAGTTTCTTTTCTAGAAAAAGAAAATTTGGTGCTGGAGGCTGATTGTGGATGGAAGGAAGAGGGCCAAGGAGAAGTGGAGGCTGGGTGCGAGTGAGAAACATGTGACCAGATGGGCCGCCGTCATGCGGTTATGGCTGAGACAGTCGCACGGCCCCGTCACAGCCTGTCAGGCCAATGATCTCTCACATCGCCGCTAATGGACCGGGGCGGGGTTCGGGTGATGATGTTTGGTCACAAAGAACAAGCCCCCAGCTCTCCATCCCTCCCTCCCACCGCCATCCCCTTCCTCATCTTACTGCACGGCTGGACTAGCTTGTGTAAAACACCAAACAGGCAGCCAACCCTTTTTTTCCACCCCTCTTAATTCAGAGCTTTTAAGGGATTCTTCACGTTGGTTTGTTTCTCGTTTCACTTTGGTTTAATTTTTTTTCTGGCGAGTCAAGTTTTGTTGGTGTAGTTCTTTTTTATTTGAGATTTTACTCGTAGTTTGATCTTCTTTTTTATTTTCCCCCCTAACCGACAAAATTGTAAAAGTTCATAAAACGAAAGAAAATATTCGAGGATATTTTTTTTTAGTAATGATGCAGTTGTTATACCCAAGTTTTGCTAAATGTATATCAGTGAAAGATTTTGAGAGATATAAGAAGGCGCTTTGTGAAGACTGACCATTGAAATGGCTGTTTACAATTTTTTTAGGGCGTTTTCGCCCCACATTGTATTGTATTGTATTGTATTGTATTGTATTGTACTGTATTGTATTGTATTGTATTGTATTGTATTGTATTGTATTGTATTGTATTGTATTGTACTGTATTGTATTGTATTGTATTGTGTTGTACCTGCCTCTTTACATAAGCTTATAACAAAATTTACAAAAAGCTCATTCCTTGAACATTACAAAAATAAGAAAGATACAATTGAACAACTAAGCATCATGATGAGTACACTCTTACCAGGGATTGAAAAAAATATGCTGCATGGGATGTCTACGAATTTATATGTAATATATTTAAGAGCGGGAACGTACACGTGTATGCGTGGGTGTGTGTGTGTGAGTGTTTTAAACCTGAGTCCCTAATCTTATGTAAGTCTAGCACTCTTTTCTGTGATTTTAGGGTTATTTTTATGATATTATTATTCTCTATCTTTCAAGTCCTTTACCTCCCCAACCGACCCCTCCACCGCTGAGTACCTTGCCTCCGTACCCCTATAAGGTCTAGAGCTACATTAGTGCAGGTCAGTCGTTTAACAGTTACAAGCAGGTGCGTCGTGCTTCCGGTCATTACCTCCACGGTCAGTGCAGCTGACAGGAACAGTGCCCCCCCCCCCCAACACACACGGAGGTGCTGGTGCATCGCCCGCGCGGTGCTTAACGTCACGTGACGAGGAAGAGGCATTTAGCGAGGGTGGAGAAGGAAAATTGCAATATCGCAGCCCTTTTCCCTGCCTTGCTCTCTAGGGAAGGTCTAATGCGCCTGTTTCGTTTGTGAAGCCCGCCCTTAATTCATCACTTGCTCCGACGCCACTTTCTCTAGCCTTATCACCGCACTTTAATATGTTCACTTTTCCCCAGAACCGAGTCAGCGAAACGAGAACTGGGTTTCATGAATACGCCTGTCCACACTTTTCCGTACATAAAAATGACCCAACGCATCCCCTCCTCCCCATCCTCCTAGGGTCTCTCTTCAGGCTGATAGAGAATCCTCACGATCTCTATTCCTGCACGACTCTTGGCTAGGTTAACAGGCTAAAGTTACAGAGGATGTCAACTGGCTTTGCGGAATCCTGTTGGAAGAAAGGGAGAGAAGAACGCGATCTGGGGATCGATTGATGTGGCGAGGATGACCGCGCCGGCCATTTGTGTTCGTCTCTATCCCACAATCCCAGCATCCCCATCCCCAACTACCCCTTCTCGATCCTTTCTCAGTTTTACACCGCTCACTGTAGGTACTTCGTATATGTCAGGTCCTCTTTATCATCTTGTTAAAGTGTATCACGTCGAGCAAAGTGGAAATAAGTTTCAGTACTTATAGTGTTTGACACCCGAGACCATGTAGTGTGCTGTAGCCGAAACTATTTGAGACGCCATGTTTTGGTCGTTGATGCGGAGTAAAGCTAAAAAGTTGGTTCTTCGTTGAGTGATGCTTGTGAAATTATAGTTGATCGTTGGAGACTGGTGCTTGCTTCCGATGTTGCTGTTATCGTTTGGTTCCGAACTCGATGCTCGCACTAGAACTGTGTCCGACAGCTAGACACTTCCCAGAACTGGATTCCTTAGAAGTTAGCACCTCCGTCTTTATTATAATTTGAAACCCGTGACACAAAAAAGAGACCGAATCAACATAGAAGACTAGCAACAACAACTTACTGCAGCAATGTGTGTAATGTAAACCTGTTTTTATTTTATTTTTATTTAGAATTGTACAAATCACGAAGTGTAGGAGATACGCTGAACCTTCATTCTTCAAAGAATATTATATACTACTCACACTAATTTTGATCCCCCTTCACATAAAAACAGTTTATAGGTGGAAGTGTGACTGATGTGCTCAAACCCCGTTAAAATTAGTTATTTGAAAGCCTCTGGTGTCATCTAAGGTGACAAAGCTGCTGCTTCTCTAACGCAAGCTCCTGGTTTGAAGCTTTATTTCTGCATTGCTACTCTCGTCACATCGTCTGTTTAATCACACCCTTCAGGACCACAAAGTCGAGCCATCAACTGGCCACAGTTAGTTTGGACCTGCCCTAGGGACCCAGCGTCCTCATAAACTATTGGATTATGCCCCTGAACTGTCGCTATTAGCTTTGTAACGGTAGTCCCGAGGCTTCTGCAGCTCGCACTGGCTTCCTAGCTGCATCCTAGAGGCTGTGCAGGCCATCTAGGCATGAAACATGATTGACATAGAATTACAGGCTTTTTGACAATGATGGATATAGAAAAGGAAGAGATCTATTGTCTCCCTTTGCACCGTTCTTGTCGGGGATGGGGAAGGGAGTCAGGAGGAGATGAAAGGAAATATTCAACAGCAAATCGGATTCTATACCGAAAATTCATGTTCGAAAAGTATTTCGATAAAATTATCAATTTTGGTTGCTGATGCAGTGTTAAGTTAATAACAATTGTAAACTGACACTAATTTAATATTGAGTAGATTTGCATCGGCGCGATAAATGTGACCTGGTCATGCTTAGCTTGAGACAAAATAATTATTAAAACCTTTGTCTCTCTATTGATAGTTGTTTAGTGTTAAGGCTATGACGACATGGAATAAACCTGCTATCTAGTATATAAAAATTATGTTCTCGAAAGAATTTTAAAAGAGAGGTTAGCAAAACTGTCATCAAATAAATTTTCAGATTTTTGCATTTGTGCTTACTTTACATACTGACAACCGTCGCTGCATGGTTAAAACCTACAGCAGATGGTGGTATAATCTCTTTATCACCCTCTTTTAATATTCTCTACTTTTATTTAATATCCTCAACTTTGTTGTAGTCGGATAACTGTGCTTTTCTTTTGTCTAGATGTATTAAATTTATTGCCAAATAGTAACTGCTTTTATTTTTAGTGGTAGACTAGATACATGACGAGTGTCTTTTATTCTATTGATTATAACAATACTATATCGACTCATTATTAATTTTCTGGCAAGAAAATAAGCTGACAAAAGCCTACTCATTCTTACTACTAGACAATATTGTGTCCTCCCTTACAATAGTATGGCGATTTTTTTTTTTTTACTCGCGGATCAAAGCAACACATTTGGCTAATAGTTTCCTTTATCTTTTACATTTGATGACAATTTTACACTTTACAGCATTTCTGTCATAGACAATATCGTCTTACCACCAAGCTTCTACACAAGCTAGCACTCAGGCGAAGATGCTAAAATACCACCACCAACAACAACAAAAAAAAAAAAAAAAAAAAGAAAAAAGCCTGAGAACGAAACAAGGAACCAAACCTTATCCTCCCTTTTCTCTTTACCTTTTCGAACCTTTCCCTCCGGTTCCACACAGCGACTAATTCTCGCGCGAAAACTAATTTGTAGTTTGTCGGCGCTGGATATTGACAGGCAAGGAGGACCCACAAACTCTGAAGCGACTCATCGTGGCGTCTTATCAGCGGGCTACAGGCCTCCAGCCATCGACCCTGTTGGCCCCCACGGCGCGTTTTCGCACCGCCAGGCTGCGATAAATAAAGTTACATTGGGAATCGCCAATAAGCACTTTAGTTAATGCAGAAATTGACTTCAGAATAAACTTCAGATCTCGCGCCGATCAATAGCCGCCTGGCCCGACCAGCCAGGATGAAATAATTTTCGGGCTTGTCTTGCCTCTGCTGCCTGCTTGAGCTTAGGGAGGGACAGCCTTTTCTGCGCTGACACTGACGACCCCTCAGATGAGTTCAAGCAGCACAAAACATCGTTGGTGGGGGAGAGAGTGTGGGTGCCATTTGGCTCCCCTATTCTGGACCACTTTAGGATTTTTTTAAGCTTGATTATTGGTTGGTCGGTTGTTGTTATATTGAAAAGGGAAAGATAAGGGTGTTAACAACATAAAAAATAGATATACAGAAGTCATACATCTTACAATAAGCATTGCCAGAAAGTGAAAATTAAATGAGTGAGGGTCACGGATATTGTTCTCGTCAAAACTATGTTATTTAAACTAGGTATGTCTAACTGCCGGAGGACGTCTACAAGTAAAGACCTTACATCATTTGTCTTCCTGTCAGATTTATTTACAAAGTTTTTTAATGCTCACATAATATTCTATTCTATTTTATTGTCATTTTAGATAAATTTGTCCAGTTATTTTCACGTTAACCTACCGATTTCACGAAGCATTTAACAGTGGGACACAACGTCCGTGCTCCTTTCTACTCCTTTTACTGCTCCTTGAAGACGGTCCCTAGCTTCCTCGACCCAAGCACCCTGGGGATATTAGGAAACAGAAAAAAGGTTTCCTAAAGTCCGCCTTCATTATTGAGGCTAATGCCGGTAATAGACTGTGGCAGAACTGATGGGATTTGGGGAAAACATTACAATAACAGAACTATAAACCACCAGAGGGGGTGAAAGTCGTGGCGGATGGAGGGACGCGAAGAAGAACTGAAGGCCGCGAGGACGATGGGAGAGATCACACAGGACTGAGCCTCGCTCTGAAACATTTCTAAGCTGGAGAAAGATGGGTTTTCTGTCAGACTATTGCCAACAAATCATAGCTGGAATAGCAGGAAATGTGAAAGAATCGTTAAATGGATGAGGGAAAAGATGGAGTAACAGAAAAAGAGAGTTTGGGTATGCAAGAGAGAGAAATAATGTGTGGTGTGTGTGAAATTCAAATTGAGTCCCTAAGTTTTGTAAGTCCAACCGTTTATATTGCTTTGGGTTGGAATTTGCAACCATGGACATTGTTTTACTCCGTTTCCCATCACCATTCTCCTCCCCGTTGCCGACTCCACTTCACAATTTCAGAGCTGATAAATAAATTAATGAAATCCCTACCGACGATGAAGAAGACCTAAATGTAAGCTGACAGGATAACAAATGTTATATTATTCTCCTTTTGTCTGTTCAGCAACATGAACTTTGAAAGTTCAATAGTCAACAGTATTTATGTTTTAGTAATTACTTACGACGAGTGCACCTGACCCGACAGACCATTTCTGTGCCGGTGTTTCGTCGACAAACATTAATCTAATCGCCTTGTTCTGATCACCTCCACCTGGAAACAAAACCAATGGTGCACAAATACACAGAGTGTATAATTCCATAAATAGCTTGGTGTTATAAAGGGGAAAATAAATATACACACACTTAATCCTCCTGTTGCCCTGTGCTGGTATACTTGTTATAAACAATATATTTATATTTGCACTATTTTATTTTCACACTATTCCCGTTGCAAACATCTGTGACATCAGGTCCAGAATCGTTCATGCGTTTCAAATATTGTGTCGCCAATTGTTATTGCGAGATAATTCAAATTCTAGTCTGAAATATGACAGGTCACGTGCTAGTTACTGATGGCACCAAAATACCTTCTATCAACAGACGGATTCTTGTCATCACTGATGCCACTGAGTCCCTCTCCACCCTGCTTAGTTTATTTGGGAAAAACTATCTGGTGATGGCGACGTTGAGGTCTAACGTGAAGATAAACACGATACACGATGTCCAGCTTCGGTTGAACACTTTATTTATTCGTAAAATATTGTGTACACCACCTTGATAACCCTTTACTTTTGTTTCTTGCCCTGTATTTACTGGATGATTTTATTTGAAACATTTTCTCTTTTGGGTTTGCAGCGTATAGTCTGCTTTTCGTTGTGAAATGTTTTAACTGAAGAAGCTTAAATGTTTTGAATACCTTTCTGTCAGGTGACCTTTACGAAATTTCTATGATACTGAAATTTTACACGATTTAAATACACAGCTCAAACAAAAAAAAAAAAAAAACAATTTCCGTCTAAAATTTATAAAGATATTTCTTTACTAAGATATTTTATTTCGTATCTAATAAGTCCAAAATGCAAATTAAAAATGTAAGTACTCCTATTTATTTAATGAAGTGCTCACTAAAGATAAAGAAAACATCTAAATATCACTTGACAGGAAAACATCGTCTTTTTTACTTTCCATTTTTTATTTCAAGCAACAATTTTATAATAAACCTTAAACCTTAGTCACCTTAGTAAAGTTATGTTCAGAAGATGCGTTTCCTTCTTTAAAAAAAAAAACAACAACAAAATACTTTCTTTAAAAGTACTGGGTCATAAGTATATTTTTTTTTAGAAATGTTTAATCTAATTCGATATTTTGTATACATTTGTTGATATCGAAATGCTGGTTTTACTAGCCCACCCAACTCGGTAGACGGTTCATTACTGAAGACATCACTGATGTTGTATTGAGTTTTAACATCTCCATACCTTGTGTGGCTACCATCTCCAAGCAACAAATCCACCAGGTTTCAAGGAATCACTTTTTTCAACGATAAATAGAAAGATAGATAATGCTACGTATGGCCAAAACAATCCAGATTCATACTGTGGTTCTAGAATAACACACCTCTAGCTTTTGTACACAATAGAAGTGCTCAGAGTTTATTGTGATTATCAAAGACAGTATTTTTTCAAAAATATTATTTCAGACTGTGGTTTATAATAAATAAGCTTTTTAAATAATATTAATTGTAGCTGACTTCCTCAATCATTTTTCTTTTTGTCTGATACTGATTTTGTACAGTTTTGTTATCTCCTTTTTACTTTTTTATATCTTGGTTACTTTCCCTATCTGTACTGCAACATGCAGAATAAATGTACTCACTTTTATTTTAGAGTGTGATGCTTCGCTATAAGGATTAACGTAGCGTGCTAGTCATCCTCATCGTCGTCGTCGTAGTCATCGTCGTTGTCGTTGATGTTCTCGTCATTATTGTGCCAGTCAAAGGCAGTCAGACAAATCTTATTTCGCTGACATCACAGCTGGCCAGGTGTTGCCATGATAACCAGTCCTGCCGCTGGCGTGGCTTTATCACGACTGCCACAAACGAAGCTGGGTGGCCATAATGTGATTACTAAATGAGCAGGCAGTCTGAACTTTTTGACCTCACCCAGATATTTCATTCGCTGACTGTAACAATAGCAACAGCAACAGTGATAGGGCCAGAATAATTTTCATGTAGCCAAGCTGACTGCTCACTTGCGGACTAGCTTCTGACTACAGTAAAAACTAATCTTCCTCACAGAAGTCAAAGCTAAAATTTAGACTCTTTGTCAGTTAAATTCACCACAGTTATTTCTGCAGGTTGAGAATATGGCATGAAATAAGATATATACATAAACTTCATATTAATATATAACTGTCAATGATAGTTACTTCAGTGACAGCGACGGAAAGTCTACGAACTTAGCAGCAGCAGCAACAACAACAACAACAACAACAACAACAACAACAGCAACAACAACAACAGCAACAACAACAACAACAAGAAATGTAAAACTCGTTCTAACGAGTCGAATCACATATTTGGTTATGAATAAAACTTCAACCAGTTGGAGTCACCGTGAGAGAGCTGTCTTGTACCCAAAGGCAATCAGTATTATTTCTACCAAATCAGCAGTTCAAAGTTGAAAGGGCAGCCCGACTTGTAAGCTTGAGATTTAACAGAACATAAACCTCTTTAGTTGTAACAAAAGTTCGTAGAGCTTTTTTAATTATTTTGAAGCACATGCGATGTGACCTCACTTGTAACTTCTTATATCCTCTTGGGTTATATTGTTTACTACTTCTTAAATAAGATGTTTCGTTGCTTTAAACTAATTTCTTTTCTTTTTTTAAAGTTTTTTTTTCTTGTTAGACATACCGACATGGCCATAATTGGTTGGTTGTTTTAGTAGGAACGTGCTTCCACCGTGAAGTGATTTTTATGGGGGAGAGAGTGGAGGAACCCGAAGTACCCGGAGAAAACCACCGAAAAAAAAAAAACAAGTGGAAAAAAGAGATAAAAAAGACTCAGGAATCCCTGATATTGGGCATCCTTTCAGCTCCTATTCCTCTACCAACACCCTGTAGCCTCCTCACTATGCCCTCTCTTGACACCCACACCCAAGTTTCAAAACCCCGTCACGCATGGTGTACTATAGACAGAGTTTGAAATAATTGGCAATTATTATTTATTGATGACAGGACTGTGAGGTAAATAAAAACGCGATCTGATCACAGTTTCATATCTATAGCTCTTTTTTTTTGATGGGTGTCAGCGATGTGGGATACTGTCGTCTGCTGTATGCAACAAATGTGACAAGTAGGGCCGTTCCTGACTTTTATTCTATCATCAAAAAGAATGTGGAAGTCAGATCGGGGTCCTATGGTACTTGGTAACATCTTCGTCGAAATGATTAGCCCAACATTACCGATGTTCTCACTCTCAGCCTATTAAACATAAGTAGCAATATCGTCAGAAGTAGGTGTGACATTTTGTAGTGGAGGGGCATGTTGGGTCGAATCAATGTTTTTAATACTACCACATGGAAAAAGAAGTATTCATATCTATTATTGACTCACTCTTCTTTCCATGTTCATTTCAGAAGAATGTATAATTTGCTAATCATGTGCAAAAAAAGGTTTAAGCAATTAATTAAAGACAGCATCTTTAAAGGCTACTCGTGCACATTAAAATTTTTCAGTTATGTTCTACAAATAACAACACAAACACACACACACACAATGTATGCATTGACGTCTGTGGTAAGTTCCAGGCTGAATGAGTTTAATGGCAGGAAAGTTGTTTTACTTACTGTTTCTAAAGGTAGGTATAATATGGTGTGCATCATGCCTTTTTTTCATGTCATTAAATATCACTTAGAGAGAAACCGAAAAATAGAAACGTTTGAAGATAAGTGAAAGAGATGAGCATGATCATAAAGAGTTTTTTGACGACAGACAGCTAGACACACCACGAACAAGAGTTTTCAAGCTGACGAACAGACATATTCCGATATCAATATAAAGACAATTTGTTCTTGTAAATATTTTTTGTCAAATTACTCGGCTCCTTACTGTCGTGTTGGAATGCCAACTAAGCAAGTTGCATGAGGCGATAAACAGTTTCATAGCAGACATTGTCGCTAATTGTTAAACTCAATCAACAACAGTTTTTTTTCAGAGATATTACTGCTGTCTGTTTGTTAGGACAAGAGAACTAGCTTCTGTACACAATTCTCAGTACGTTTTCCCAACAAAGGAAATCGGTTGAGAAGTTGTTCGTGAATTTTTAAATTTTTGGTCCTGTCCATATCCTCGCTTCTTCAATTTTTTAGAGCAATAATTGCTTGCGCATTCTGCAAATCAAAATATCAGTTTGAAAGAAAACTTACAGCAACCGAACAATGCAACAAAAAAACCAATAATTTGACACGTTTTAAAAAAATTTTATCGTCTGTATAGTCGATTTCTGTTACAACAGAAAGGTGTTCTTCAAGCTGACTGTGGCTGAAAATGTAGACTGTTACATCTGTTGGTCATTCATAATGTATATTATTTTTTTTTTTCGGCTTCTCCTAAATATTTTCCTTTATTACCCCATCATTAGTACTTGGAGTACACTTTTGCGTTAAAGATTATAAAAGCTGTTGCTGATATCTGACTTACTAATTAACTTGTGTCTCTCATAAATAACTAAAGTTCCGCCTTTGTTTTTGTTTTGGGGTTGGTTTTTTCTTTTTCTTGTTTTTGTTGTTGTTTTGAGTTTGTATTTGGGGGGGGGGGTTTGGTTGTAAAATATAAGGTCTAATGTTGGCGTCCCAAACTGTAATCGAGCTAATAATTGTTTTAAATAGGAAATACATTTTCTATAAATAGCAACCATTAATGATTAATTAGATAAACGTCCAGATCGTGTTATACTTTTAAGAGTCCCCCGTCTCTTCATTATTTTCCTCGGATAAATGTTCACGTTCTCTCTTATATTGTGTGTGTGTGTACGTGCGTGAGTGAGACACACAGAAAGAGAGAGAAAGGAAAAGAAAGAGAACGAGAGAGCAATCTTGTTTTCAGTCCAATTTTTGTGGGGTTTTTTCCCATTTCTTTATTTATCCCTTTCCTTATTTATTTGAAAAGCTGAGATAAACTATTTTATATGTTTGACTGTATATATTTTTATTTAACTTAGTATCCTCATTTACCGTAGGTCAGAACTGTACAAAATGTCAAGAGTCACAAGTTTACCATGTTTTCAGGAGGTCGGTGTTTCATGTTTGAGTAAGATCAGGGTCACATATATACAAGCATATACAGCGTTGATATTGTAGTGCTCAGGTAACAAACTTCCTACATCATCTCATATAACATACAACTACATAATCTCCTATAATATATTGTATGTCTCTTTGGTGTCATTTAGTAAAGCATAATTACTTTTTGTATATAATATAAAACAGCTACACATTCGTAATCTACTGAAGTAAGAACAAACAACAAAAGTGTAGCAATACAATATTTTATTATTTACGACCGTAAATACTGTGGACTGAAAGCCTAACGACACCGTTGCATCTTCTATGATGTAATACTTAGTAAAAATGTTCATGTACACACTTATAAATAGGCTTGTACATTCTTCCATCTATTCCTTCATTCCCTACCCAAAACTAGCATCCTTTCATATACAGGCAAACGCATGCATGCACGAACAGACGCACACCCGTACTGAACATGTCAAGCAAAAGTACAATGTTTACTTCCCTGTCTTTGGCAACAAATGGAAATCTGTTTGTTGTCTAGTCCATTTCGTACAGGCGCTATCTGGAAA
The DNA here is from genome assembly GCF_003073045.1 of Pomacea canaliculata. Lineage (NCBI taxonomy): Eukaryota > Metazoa > Mollusca > Gastropoda > Architaenioglossa > Ampullariidae > Pomacea > Pomacea canaliculata. The sequence goes on from NC_037599.1 coordinate 11,307,730, forward strand.
TCCGTTAGTTGTGAATGCACCACAGAGAACGATTGTTCTGGAGTCACACCCACACAATAGCTTTCTTTCATCTGAGAATTATCTCATCACCATGGCAACCTCGGACTAGAAGTCATTCATCAGCTACTTTGTGGAAGGTCTTCGATTCATTTTGTCTACAACTTTATGATCGGTTAAAGTTCGATGAAAGTAATAAGCAGATTTTCGATGGTGTTACTGGTGGAAGATGAAAGAGTTGATGGAGATGTAGATGTTTTAACAGTTCAATGTCTGTCTCGGAGGAAAAGAACGGTCTGTCGTGAAGTTTCCCAAGCAGCACTCTGCTTAACCTTTTCAGCGGCCTGCTTCTTACCCTTCATCAACTATATCATTGTCTCCCGTTATCTGTCATCACTTTTGTAAATCTGAGATCCCGACAATATAACATCGTCTTGTTATTGCAGTCTTCACGGATGCAAGGTGCTGTCCATTGAGGTCACACACACAGGTCACAGGCCACAGGTGAACGTACATTCAGCTTATGTCACTCTCGTCGAGAAAGTCATCTGTAGAAAGACTAAAAGGTCAATAGGTGAACTGCGACTTACTGATTTCTGGACTCCACTCATTGTTGCATCTCGGAGATGGGTATGGTGTTGGTGTGTTGGTGCCAGACAGAAAGAAGTTCTACACACCATCGCTGACACATCTCTGGCAACCAGGAGAGGCGGGACGAGGCGCGAACACCGGCGACCGATTCTCCGCCGAGAGACTGGGAGGCGGCGGCGCCTGGAGCCTGGAGTACGCGGAGTAGGTCTCGATGGCGGCGGCCGTGGGACCCTGGTTGAGATAGATGATGAGCCGCCGCATCTCCTCCAGAGCATTGGCCTGCATGAGGATGTAGTTCTTGGCCAGCAGCAGGGTGGCGATCTTGGACAGCTTGCGGACTGACGGACTGTGTGCATACGGGATGACGGCCCTCAGTTCGTCGAGGGCGTCGTTCAGGTCGTGCATCCGGCGCCTCTCCCGTGAGTTGATGTTCAGGCGGACCGCCTTGTTCCCCACCAAGCCCACGCCTACCGCGTTGATGCTCCCGATGCCATGACTACCTCCGCCATGACTGCATTTACCTTTCGTCTTGCCGGCGCTGCTGCGCTCGGTTCCGTACTCCTCCGACAGAATCCCGAACTTCGAATCATCATCCAAACCGATCTTTCTCTCGACACCAGCACCACTACCACCACCGTCCCCGTCCAGAGCGTCCTGCGACTTGCGAGTCCCATCGTCGGTGATGGAGAAGTCGTCGGCCTTGTCTTGCATGGAGTTCTCGTTGATTTCGGACCTAGAGTTGCCGCGCGCGGGGATGGTGTCGTCAAGAAGGTCGTCGTCCACGCTGCTGTCGTTGTCGCTGTAGTCGTGGCTGCTGCCGGAGTCTTTCGGCAGAGCGTAGCTGGGGAAAAGATCCCCTTCCGGCATGCTGCTGTCGCTGCAAAACTGTTTCAAACTCCGGACAGGGCCGCCAGGGAAACAGGAGTAGTCCATGATCCTCGTGCAGTAGGTAGTGTCTTTCAGCTACCCTTACACCCGGCACCACATTAACTTTATTCTGCGTTTTTCAAAAAGACATTTACAGGTCTTTGTCCGGTCCTTCTTTTTCTAGGTCTTTAAGTCTCTGGCAAAACTGGCAAAATTGTTTCAAAAAGCTAAACTGCTTTGAAAAATTGTATATTTGTTTTGGTCTTACTTTTAGTAGTTGAGTGGCTTGTTATAAAGTCGTATGATTTATATGGATATTATGTAATCACAAACCAAGATGGATGAAGCAAATTCACCACTGGGCTCCAGTAATGAAGTTCATAAAATCTTCGTCTTTATAAATCGCCACGCTTGTTTTACAGAGAGAAATTTTTGCCACAAATGCAAAACCATGAATTTCTTGTACTGGCGAAACCGTCAGAATCTATGTTCTGCTCCTGGGCAAAAAAACACCATGCTATGGCGGGTGAAGTCAACTCACCCAGCTCTCTTGACTTACTCTATAATGTCACTCAAAACTTGGAACAACTTTCACCCCTCTCTCGCCGACGAACAAGAACAAGTAACCGCCAAACTGCGACTTCCTGTCACTAACGGGTTCCGACACCCTATGCGGGTGCTGCGACACCCTGTCTTTATACACTAGAAATCACAGTTCACAAAACCTTTTTTCCCACTTTCTAACAGCTCAAATCCAGTGTTGAAAACACGACTTAGGATCGCGCGCGTGCAGGGCGAGAAGTTGCGAGGTGAGATGTTGTGCGCATGCGCCGGAGACAGGCGTCTGGATGGGTGTGGATATGCAATATAGAGGGGTGAGGCGCACGAGCGTCGGGCCTGCCCACCATTCTCACTAGCCCTGCCTTAACTTCCCTCCTCGTTCCCCCCATCTCTCTCTCACACACACACACTTACTTTCCCAGTCACCTTTGAATATTCCAATCTCACCCTCTCTCTCTCTTTCTCGTTCTCGTTCGCGCGCGCGCGCAGCCTGGGCTTAACTCGCGCAGGCCCGATGATAACAAAATCGTATTAGCAAATTAATTGGAGTGTTTGAGCGATGCCTCTTGCACCGCGCTTGCCCATTGGCCGGGACAATGCGAGGGGCTCAGCGGCACGAGAGGCGCGGTGCGCGCGCAGCTGGCGGCTGAGGAGATAGGGTAATTACTGTAGAGACGCCCTCGCGCCTGTCTCCCGCGGTAATGAGGCTAAAAGCGCCGACACTTTGGGGCGTGCGCACCACCCCTGGCCGTGCGTTCACTAACTCGATTAAAGTGTCCCAGTCGTATACCTCCCACTGGCCACTGAAACACTGAAACAACGAACACGACCATGGTACACTAGACTGTCGATGTTACAAGCATAGGTTAATGTTACAGACTGAAACATGAGTTAATATTACTGACTGAAACAGACCTTAATATTACAGACTGAAACATGAGTTAATGTTACAGACTGAAACGTCTTAATATTACACACTGAAACATTCCAGACTGAAACACATATTAATATTACAGACTGAAACATGCATTATTACATTACAGACTGAAACACACATTAATATTACAGACTGAAACATTACAGACTGAAACACACATTAATATTACAGACTGAAACACACATTAATATTACAGACTGAAACATTACAGACTGAAACACACATTAATATTACAGACTGAAACATTACAGACTGAAACACACATTAATATTACAGACTGAAACATTACAGACTGAAACACACATAAATATTACAGACTGAAACACACATTAATATTACAGACTGAAACATGAGTTAGTATTACAGACTGAAACATTACAGACTAAGACATACGTTAATATTACAGACTAAAACATGCATTATTACATTACAGACTAAAACACACATTAATATTATAAACTGAAACGTGCGTTAATACTACAGACTGAAACATGCCTTAATATTGCAGAATAAAACAAACATTAATAGTATAGACTGAAACATGCCTTAATACTACAGACTGAAACAGACAGTAATATTATAGACGGGATTATGTGTTAATATTACAGACTAAAACAGACATTAAATTATAGACTGAAACATGTGTTAATATTACAGACTTTAAATATTAATATTACAGACTGAAACGTCCTAATATTACATACTGACTGAAACATACGTTAATATTACAGACTAAAACAGACATTAATATTACAGACTGAAATATGCCTCAATACTACAGACCGATATAGACATTAATATGAAAGTTTCTTCGCCTAAAGAGTAAAGGACTAGTTCAAATCCTAAACGGCGGTAAGTGTTAAAATCCAAGCAAACCTTACTAGGGTATTAATGCGTATAATATAGGTTAAATATCCACTAAATTACCCATGTACCCTGGTAGTTGAGGGGTAGTGGAGGGGGAAACGTTCCCTCAGTCAAGAACTCAAGCCCCAAACAAGGGTTAATAGACTTGCTCCCTTGTCGGCAATATTGGGAAAGAAAGGCTAATTGAATGAACCCTACAGCGAATCGCCATCACTTGGCCAAGATCTTCCATGATGAAAGGCACAGGACAGGGCAACATTCCCGTGTTCGTGACCAAGGCGAGCCCTCAAGCTGAAGGTGTTTGGCTTGTAGTCACAAAATAACTCAGAGACCACAGTTATGGAGAGAGAGCATGTCGTTTCCCCAGGGAAAGATGTGGAATTCAATGACGAGCACCTTGTTTCCACAGTTGCTACACTGTGGACACTACTTCATGGTTCTTTACTCCAGGACACCTTTACCCTCGCTACGAATCCAGGGTAAAACAATATCTGGGGGGTTTCAATATTACTTGGAAATAAGAAGCTTGTCCTTAGTTCCCCATGTCGCTCCAGGGCAACAATTGACCCCCTTGTCATAACAACCTCCCCAGAGATGTGCGCTGTCAGATGTCATTTTGTCCAAGTAACGGTATCTACTTCCACAGCCACACTGGACTGGTCATCGCCTGCGTCAACAAGTATCGCGTCATCTGTCGCCCTTAAGGGCATGCTCCTGTTAACCCTCTTTTCCCTCGAACCAAACCCTGTTCAGAAACAACAAAGGCACTTGCTATGTTAGACCACTAACAGCAGAAGGACGATTAAAGGAACTTGCTCATAAGCAAAAAAGCACCAATGGCTCATTGCTGGACTTCGCAATCTGCTATTTAACAACTTTATAGAAACTTCCTCAGGTAAGCCGTACTTCTGTGGAAGCAAATACAAACATGGCCGGGGTATCTTGTTTACAAAGATATACTAAACTGTGCTATTTTTTCTGTTTGTTTCTTTGCTTTTTTGTTTGTTGTTTGTTTATTTGTTGGTTGGTTGGTTGGTTTGTTGGTGTGTTTAGTTTGTAAAGATTTTCCTCTCGTGAATCAATGACATGGTGCTTGTAAGTTAATTAAAACAGTGCTGCCATTGTCTCTGTTCTTTTTAAGCTGAAACGATGCCCAAATATTTCCACATATTTGCCCACTTTAATGCTCCTGAGTATGCTTCTCCTCACGCTAATAATTCCTTAAACCGAAGTCACGTGTGGATCACGTTCGGTAGTTATGCGAACAAGTTTCCTCGAACCTTCTTCTTTTCTTCTCCTTTCAATAGTAAACTAACAAAGCCTCTACCAGACAAAACGCACGCACGGACTCACAAGCAAACACATGCAAACAGACTGGCGTGCTGACTTGCACACGTCGTCAAACACTTGGCTAGCACGCGCACCCTGGCGGCGTCGCCTCAACAGTTGCAGCAAAACGCTCCCGACAGCATTAAGCGCCCACCATGGCCCAAGACACCGGATATAATCTCATAAAGCAAGGGCAGTCACAACTTTCTCAGCCGTGTTTACACATCTCACCCCCGGCCAGGTCAAAGATTACGACCCAGAGGTCAAAACAGGCGGAACCAATCCATCTCGATCCCGCATCCGTCTCTGGGGCGGCCATTTTGCCGTCAGAACTGATCGATCAATGTATCTTTCTCTCGGCAAAGTCAGGGGCTTGTCCATTGCTTGTCCCTCTCACCCCCGGTTTGTGGGGGGTATGGGGATAGGGGTGGGAGAGAGAGAGAGATAGGAAGCTGGGGTAGGAAAGAAGGAAGGAGTGCAGCATTTCGTTCGTCGTGTGCCTTGCAGAAAGATGAGGATGGGGGATATTTGTCTGGAGGGGAAGTAGATGGAAGGGGAATTCATTGGCTGTGGGCGAATTGCACAAGAACAAATTGATTTTTTCAGCTCTTTGGCAAGTGTTTCTCTTTGCTCTCTCTGCGAATACTTCAGCTGACTGCCATGCTACCCCAGCCTCCGGTGAGAAGAATAGCACTTGTTTGTTTACTTGTATTCCATCTTCGTACATGGGATGCCTTCACAGACTTGTACTTCAACAAAAGAAGAATGCTGCTTCCAAACTATACAAAAAAAAGACTTTTACCTCTTGGAAAATGAGAAGTATCAGGAAATGTGTGCTAGACTTCTAAAAAAAAAAGTTACAAAAATGTTGATAACTATAACTGTTAATAATAGAAAGGGTCACAATAAATCTCAACAAATTTCCAACAAATTTCACTAACCAGCTCATCCCAAGCTTTTTTTTCAGAATCAAAAATGCAAAAGACTAAACTGTGTAGTTATCTTTTATTTCTACTACAAAACCCGATGAATTCTGGTCATCCTCCCATGTGACTTCTGGAACCCAGGAGCTCCGGTTTGTCATGAAGAAACTTCAGCTAGAGAAATAGATTGATTGTTTTCCTTTGATACATGTCTTAGGATCAGGATAATGAGTTAATAAGACATGAAAAGTGTGTTGGACTGAAAGAAAGATTTTAAGAGAGCGACTGGTTTGATTCTGTCCACGGCATTATTGTCTTTTTTCCTTTCTTGTTTCCTTTTTCATTGAGTCCTCGACTTCTTCACCGTGCCTTTTCTTCACGGTTGCCTTGCATCCCGACCCCGCTCCACCCCTACTTCTGACGCCCCTCCTTTTTAATCCCAAAGTCTAATTCTTTCAACTCTTCAACCATGAAAGAAGGCATCGGAAATCACTTCTCATACTCCAACGGAAACTGCCAGCGTCAGTCATTCCCCCACGACACGTTCATCAAAGATCTCCACTCACGCTTGGCGCGTGCCAAATCTTTATCGCTATTTGCGGCGTCCAGTGCCGCAGACTCCATCTTCCACCCGCTTCTCTACTGATGACGTCACGGCTCGCGCAAGACACGGGATTGAATGCGGCAGACCATGAGGGGTTGTCTGCCTGAAGCAGGCCCTTGCTTGACCTTCTTGCCACGGACCTTGTCCAAGAGGTGTCTTCGTGTCTTCCTGTCGTCCAAAAGCGCAAGAAATACGACAAAGAGCTACTATTATTATTAGGCTACCCCATTCAGCTCTTCACAACCCTCGTTTAATGTTTGTGTCTAAACAACGTTTAATGTTTGTGTCTAATGAGTTTGTCAGAGCGTGCAAGGGTCTATTTGCATAAATTGTGACTTCATCACGGTCAAAACCTGAGAAAAACGACACAACACAATCCAGGAAACTGATCTTCAATACATTGAGTAGTTCAGATTCTCTTGGACCTGCCATGAACTACTGAGTTCGCGCCGCGTTACTAAACTCGATTCAACATCCTCTCATCCCTCTGTCTCTTCTTTCACGCAGGCGCAAGTGCATGGCCGCCATCCTCATCACACCCCAAGCGTTGTGACTGAAAGGCCATCCCGCCTTAAATGGCTTTTGAGTGAACTGCCTTTGTGGACGCCTGCGCCACTTTGTCACTCCTGTAAGCGGCCTGTTGGGGACGTGTGAGGAGTGGTGGAGCGTGAGATATGATTACCGGACACGACGGTGATTCACACCGGCACGGAATACTTTAGCGCCGCCTTTCGTCTCGCCGGACTCACGTGATCTATAACAACCCTCCGCCAACTCTCGCGAGACCTCGCGTGGCCTTCAGAAGGAAGGTGGATTGCCCCGGATGTTCCCCAGCTTTAAAGGCAGAATGGCTTCTCTCCACAGCTAGTGTAATAGAGGGAAAGGAGAACTCGTTCATGTAATTTTCGTCTGCCGCTGAGATAAAGAATGTTTTTGTTGATTAAAGGAGAAATTAAGGGGAGTGAAGGGAGGAATAGAAAACGAAAGAATTTTGTCAGGCCACGAGCTGCGGGAAGTGTTGGTATTCAAGATGTGTTTAAAATGCGAGAGATGCAAAAATAAAACAGCGATTCTGATGAGGGTATTGTAAAAAGGAGGAACCCTTACAGAAAGTCGGCCATTGTGTAATTTGCTACTGTGTTTGGATTCTCCAAGTTTGCTGCGTTCCGATAGTCAACAGTCAAACATTTTTCAGGAAAATAAATAATTAAAAAAGTAAGAAATGCCTGTGCTTGTCTCTTGGTAGGGATACTGAACAAGTTTTAAAAGGATCATTCTGCTACAGATTAACATAGGAGTAGGAACTAGTGGAGGCACGGAGGTGACCGCACCCTCAAAAAGATATAAAGGAGGCAAGAATATGCCCCCTACCCCGGCTCAATGCCTGAGGTGTGAATCTTCATGAAGTTGTAAAAAAAGCTAGAGAAGCGCAGAGAGAGCGAGAAAAATAAAAGACAAATCTTTATTTACGAGAGTAACACACGAAACAAAAGTTATGCAGGGTATAGAGGAGGGAAAAGGAAAGGTGATGACCAGAAGAAGGAAGCGCCAAGCTGCAGTCCCTGCAGCAAACCCTTTTTTTCATTATCTATCTTTTACTAACACACAAGTTTTACTAGGGGGATGGGAGGGTCTGTTGTTGTCTCCCTTTGCTAGGACTGCACCGAAAGTTTCAGCCACGCGACCAACACACGTGCAGTGCGAATTTGGGGGCGCCTCCATCTATTCATCTGCACAGGCCTGGTCGCAGGACAGGATTTGCATTCGAAGCTCATTAAAGCTACGACAGACCCAGCGGTTCACAAGAGCGCGCTTAATCTCCAATCTGATTGTCCTTTTGCCAGCCGTCACACTCGATGTGGAGGACCTGATCGAGAAAGTTCTGCGGTGCCATATGGGTGGTGAATGGGGTGAACAATGTCGGCCCAGCGTGCATGGCGGGTTGGCCCTCTGCGCCGGACGTACGTGTAAGCAACTGTCCATCCCGGGTAGCAGACCGGGTGTCCATACGTCTGCATTCGTTGGACACTGACTTGACGCGGCTGTTGAATATTCCTCGGTTGTTCCTCTGTTTGATTGATTGTTCTCAATTTTAAGATTTTTTTTTTTTAATTCAAGGCTGATCACACCAGAGAAAATGTGAAAAAAATTAATTCGTAAACGTAGGGTAGGGGGTGGAGTGGTAATGCCATATGGGAAGGTCAGAGAAATGTCTGTGCCTCTCTCAGTAGGGAGACTGACAAGTTTACAATAGGAGCAAGCTTTAAAAAAATGAAAGAAAAAGGATGTGGGGCAACCCCGAGTTTCCCAACAAAACCAGTTGTGATTTATCGCGTCACGGTGGGGAAGTAGATCGTTGCCCACCAGACCCTGTGGTGGGGTTGAGCCGCAGACGAATACGTATGCCTGTCAAACAGTGAGCGCTGCTCAGCGCCCTCAGAGTGAGCCGGCAGTTTTCATGCCCGCGATGCGGTTGCTGTCGTCTCCAGTCGATGTGTAACCATCACCACGTCTTCACGAGGACCTGGCGGTGGTCACAACAGGAAACAGGACCGCCGCCCTCACCTTTCTCTACCAACACTGGTGGTTGAGAGGGCCGTGGTGACGATGGTGGTGGGTCCTTTGAAGTGGTGGTCGTGACTGGCATAAAATTACAGGGAAGATAATTGTCTTGCGAAATGTCTTCCTCTGGAAACTGTGAGATGTATTTGCGAGATGCTTTTCTAACTCCGTATGTGAAACTACGTGATGTCACTGGCCACGTGGTGTCACTGACTGCTTATTATTCTTCACTCCACCTGTCCTTCTTCTTGTGTCTCCTGTTTTTATTCATTCACCTTTTTTATAGGTTTTTTTTTCTTCTCCTTTACTTAATTTTCCCTTTTTTTTTCGCCTTCTTTCTTTTTGGAGCCATATCTCTTTCTTGGTCCTTTTCATGGATAATATTAGTAATCGGGGAAAAAGATCAACTTATTAATGACGACCCATCCGAAATAGTCTCTACTTTTTTCTATTAGATTGCTATTTTTTTAAGGTAAATAAGCGTTCGTTAACTTCAGAGGTACAATGACATGGTTTACAAAGCACCTACAATACTGTAATACTGTTCTGCCTTACAAAGTAATTAGTTGTAATCACTTTTATTTACAATGATCACTTTCACATAAATATGCTTCCGTCATCGTAAAATGAAAACCGTTTTTCATGAAAACTTTCGTCGAGCGCAGTGGATTTCATTGGACCTTAAAATTATACCGTCAGTATATAAGTAGATAGATATTTTTTTCCATTTATCAACTTTTCTTTTAAAGTCTCATGGAGCACGACATGTGATGACAGCCTCCTTGCGGTACTTAGCAATGCACCCTGGGATGGCAGACTTCTCGGGTGCAGCAGGCAAAGAGAACATGTGTCGTACCGGTGTTCCGGTGGCGAGTAGCCCGCCTCGCCTCTTGTCCCGCCTGCAGCTCGTGACAGATTGTTCATTTGGCGGTTGGGCCACTCACCGCGCGCCGCGCCGCGTATCGATGACGCCTTTGTGTGCCGCAAGGTGCAAGGAAGCGGCTCTCGGGCTGTGAAGACGAGAAAAGGAAAAAGCCAAGCGGAACAAAAGCGCGACCGTCGGTTTATTGAGCGGAGGCAAGGGGAAACCGCAGCGTTGAACATGTGCAAGCCAGGTGAAAGGACCCCGGGTACGCATGACTGACTTTCTGCCTCACCCCTCCTCCTCCTTCTCCTCCTTCTCCCCCTTCTCCTCCTCCCTACCAAAGCCACAGATACATGCACGTGTGTTGTAGTCAGCAGGCACCAGGGCGGATAAACCTTATCCAAGCAACAGTTGGTCCTCACAGTTGAAAGATGCTCGTTTGTCTTTCGAGCGAAGGAGTCTGGATTTTCTGTATTTGCTGAAGAAATAAGCTTCTGGCGAGGAGGGGTTGATAGCTTATATGACACTCGTTCGGTCTTTGTTGCAGTTTAATTAATATTCTGTGGGCAGTGAGGGTGATGGAGGACGGTAGGGGTAGGGGTTAGGTGGGGTGGCTGCTGTTGTTGGAGTCGGCAACTGAGGATGGCTTGAGGACATGTTGTCAATGAGGCGGTCTGTTCAATGTTAGTCCCTTCGTGGTTGTGAATGATAACTGTTGTCAGGAGTTATTTATGGCTTTTTGTTTCTATTTGATTGGGGCACATATTTCTGTGATCAGTGTCCGGTTTGTTTGGTTTTTTTCTTTTAGTTTGTTTCTTTTTTTGTTTGTTTTTTCTTTAGTTTGTTCGTTGTGGTTTTTTGTGGTTTTGTTTTGTTTATTTTATTTTGTTGTCGTTGTTTTGTTTTGTGTTGTTTTTTTGTTTGTTTGTCTGTTGTTTTTTTTTTTTTTTTTTTTTTGGGGGGGGGTTGTTGTTGTTGTTTTTTTTTCTTTGCTCTCCTCTGCCACCGACCTAAATTATTGTCCGAACAATCAAACCCTACACTAAAACCTTAAACAAATTCTAGTACCTTCTCTTATCCTCAATTTAACCCAACCCCAAAGCTGTCAAACACATCTCTGACAATTTTATAGTTTCACAAATTTTCTCATTTTCTTTTCTGAATACTGTCATACAAAATCAGTTTTTAAAGAGCGTTTCTTCTCTTTTTTGCTACTTAAGTTTGGAGGTTTTACGAGATGAAAATCAGCAAGAAAGCAGAAAAGCAGACTTTGATATGTCGCAAGGGTGAACAAGACAGCTGTTCATGAATGTCGTCTATAGGACTCACTCCATCTGTCTGCAGACGAAATAGTAGACAGCTGTTCTTGTAAATAACTTTGTTCCCCATCAATCTAGTTAAAAGAGAACATTGATCATAAGAGGTCTTTGATTTTAAGCAAGAAATTTGACAAAATTTTAGTCACAAGTCCATGCCAAATAACGGGAAAACGGTGGTGGAGGAAGATGCTGGGCTTTGAGGAGAGGGTGGGGAATCTCCATTAAGACAAAACTCTTAAGTATAATTCAGAAAACTTACAGAATGATGCACAAACTTCCTATGTGCACAGATTCACTAAATGAAGGTAATATTTATTCTAAACTTTTCAATCAAAGGTAAATTTTACAGGCTGAATAACACGGACCGGAAGTGTGTTCTGATCCATCTAGTAAAGAGATATTTTGTATCTGTAGAACAGAATGACGTTTCAGTACCATCCATAATCATGTCATTTACTTGTTAATAATTACACAAATATTCATTAATTATGTCACATTGTATATAATCGAGCATAAGAGGAGTAAACAGCACTCACTACTCTGGGTCTTCAGGGTGCACACCCGTCCTCTGGGCCCTTCTAACAAACCCCGAGCCTCTTGCTGCGAGGTGTAAGGGGGACACAGCTCTCACAATGTGCAACCCCTCTCCCCTTTTTACATGGAAATTATTTTCTGTAGACATTGTTCAAGGCATGCATGGGGTTAGCTTCACTCTCGCCGCCGTCGACCGAACAGCACGGGATGCCTACGTGACAAAGACGTAGTATTTTTTTGTGATGGAGATTGAGCTGTTTAATTTCGGGCCACGTCAAAGACGGGGGGACAGTTTGAAGACAGGAAAAACTTTCGAGACCCTGAATCAACCAAGAATAATATACGATCTCAAATGACCGAGGAAATATACCGGAGGATGTTAATTCAAAGTAAACAAGATGATGATTGTGAGCATTCAGTCGTCATGACGAGCGGACAACGAGAAATAATTGCAGTGACTAGCTACCCTGTCGAATGTCCTGCTAAAACTGGATGTAATTTTAGTTTTATTGCGGCTTTTGTGCTGGCATCATTGTCCTGTGATCAAGCCACCATAAAAGGTGGCGCTCGTTCCTTTGCCGTCAGTGTTGCAAGGAGAGTGGTAGGAGCATTATCTCCTCCCTGTTCCTGTGCCAGGGGATGAAAGCTAACACGGGTGTATCGCTCGCGGGCGAACCTCTTGGCAGCTGCCCTTTCAGCGGGTAGATTAATCCGGGTAGTCGCGGTTTCCGTCATGATTTCCATGTTCGACAAGTCGGCCCGCATCTGGAGGGCGGGGGTACACTTGCTGTCTTCAGTTTTCCACACGCCTTTCTTGGTAAACATCCTTCCTCCCTTCCTCCCTTCCTTCACTCCCTTCACTGTACATGCCTTTACTTCTGGAACCTCCTTGCGTGACATTATGTGAAACTTCTGCCATCAGAAACAGAACAGGTACCCATTTGGCATAGGTTTATCAATAATAAATATAGAGTCGTTTGCTGCAAACTTTAAAACTATTTTTAAGGATGGAGAGGGGAGCGTTGAAAAGACACCGAAATATTTTCCAGAAAGTACCGTTGCAATAACTGTAAAATTTCGAAAGGATTGCACTTGAATATTCCGATGTATTTCATAGAATATAACCAGTTTCCTAAGATTTGTAACATATACATTGTACGATGTCCAAGCACGTGTACAATAAAATACTCAAGTATCTACACATACTTTTGTTGATACTTTCAATAACGTCCTTCATTGTTTGGCTATAAGGGGGAAGATGTGTGTTTGTATTTAAATTGCTTGTTTTAATTTTCTATATGATTGAATGTTTTTTTTTAATTTGACTAGGCAAATTAAAAAAATAACATACTTTTATTGCACAGCCTAATAAAACTTTTTCTGGACTGGTTAGCTTTTTTATCGTTTTATGTAACATACATTTGTTGTTTATATTTTGATGTTTTAACCGATTTTATTTGGGGTTTTTGTTTGTTTTTATACTTTCTACTTTGTTTCTTTTTCATTTAAAATTATTACAACAAATTTAGTCAAGATTATACTATTATATCACTGGTAACATTATTATTATAATAGATACAATATATATCAAACGCCTTTTTATATTTTTGACTCTTGATTAGCAGACTTTGTTTCAACTGCCACTTTAGTTCAAAACTGAGTAACAAAAGCATTATAAAACTAATAACATTTCTTTCATTGTCGCTGTCATTGCCACGTCAAAAATTCGTCGGGACCCGCATTACCACAGAGTGGGGACCGGAATTATATTGTAAAAAAAATGAATAAATAAACACAGGCCTGGAGTTTGCACACGCTTCTGGTCAAGGGAAGCAATGCACGCTGGTGTGAGAGTGGAGGCCGAGTAATGGGCGTGGCTGGCCCGACCCACGGCAAACAACACCCGAGAATAAAATATAAACAGGGTAGGCAGTCGAATGGCTTGCTTGTCCAACACCAGGCCCCGCGCCGCCGGGTGGCTGGTAATCCGGGTAGCACGTGCAGCGGTCATCACACCGTGTCGGCCATTGTGGTGAGGTGGAGGCAGGGAGAGTGGGGGGGATGGGTTGAGGCTTGCCGACTATGTGACAGAGTCTGTCAGAGATATTAATTTTGATGGCAGAGATTAGAGAAAATATCGCGTTAGGGTAGTAGAAATTACAAGCGTACTTTATAATGAAAATTATAAACGATATTTACAATGTAAGAGAACAGTGTGGTGTGTGGATGAAAAATGAAAAATAGAAAGAAGTATTCATTTATAAGAAAGGCAACAAATTGTCATGCAGATGCGGTGTTGGAATTGTCATACGTTTTATTGAGTTCCACGTGACTGATCCCCAGTTTGACAATAATATATCATGGAAAGGAAATAAGGTTAGGAGAGAAATTCAACTGAAAACATATTTTAAGGGTTTTTAAAGTCATTGTAGATAGCTAGTTAGGTTTGTCACATGATATTGTAGGGTACACACATAAATTTAGCTAATAATTCGTCTGGTAATGCTAAATGGACACCACTCGTCTTCATGGAAAAGTTTCAAAATTTTTCAATTTGTCTCAAATTTGTAGTTCAAAGTTGTTTGTGTGTGAATTCTTTTGAACATCGCCCCGTTCTTTGCATTCTCCTACATCGGCCTTCCTCCTCAGTCCTCCATCTCCCTCCCTGTCTCATCTCCATCGTCTTTGCTTTGGACAGACAACAACAAAGCCGAAGACAACTGCAGACAACACAATGTATCCTGCGACGAACTGACTGGTTCCAGTCGACTGGATGTTCTTCTGTAAAGTGAATCGCAGGAGATGCTCTCACAGACAAACTGTCCTCGGTACCACCATCTTGCCAGTCAGGCATAGTCACTCTGCTTGCCCTTTGAACCGGCAAAGAGTGCAACACAGGTCACGCGCCACACAGACCGCGGACCGAGCACCAGAGGGTTGTTTGGAGGAGAGAGGGAGGGGTTCAGTTTACTGCCGTAAAAGTGCTTCGTCAGTTCCGCCCTGTGCCTCCAGTTAGCGCCAGACTCAGCAGCCCGCGAAAACAGCGGAGGAGGGTGAAGGTGGGTGGGTTACAACTTGCTTCCGTAGGGAGAGGGAGGGAATTGTAATTAGAGACCGTTTTCTGGAGGACGTGGAAAAAAAGGACAGCGTGCCGACAAAAAGCTGCAGCGGTTGTGTAGGGGGCGCACGTTAAGGATTAATCCGAATCCGGTCCCCACTCTCCCAACCCCCTCATCCCCTTCTCCTCAACCACCCCTCCCATCCCCTAAACAATAGGGCGACAGATAACTCAATTACTCGATTTTTCGGGGTTCCAGAGTGATCTTTTTTGTCGCGGCTTTCTCCAGTTTCACTCCACCCGTCTTCATCGTTCTGCCTCAGGCGCAAAGACGTGTGGTGAGTCCACCCCACCATATGTCGGAGAAATGGCGTCTGCTTCGCCATCTCACCACCTCTGCTTCTTGTTTTTGTCCTGCTGACCCTTGTCCCGCCCCACCAGCTACTAGTCTACTTGAGAGAGGATGTTGTATATCTGTCTTATTGTTTAACGTATGAAGTTGTTGAAGAAGTTACCAACAAATCCATGATAACTCGATTTTGATACATTGACACTAAAGCTATGTGGTAAGTTTAAAGCCTCAAGCACCTGTGTCATAGCTTTGCTTTACTTAACTATTGGCTGGAGGTCATCAACTCTTTTCTAGCTTTTGAGAGAATGTTGGATGTATGTGACCTTCACCCCAATCTGGGCCTGACCTCAAATGTCGGATCATACCCAACAAAACAAAACAAAAATCTTCAAAATATTTGCACTCATCTTATCCATAATAAGTTTCAAATGCCAATTTAAAAAAATTAAGTTATAAATACGAGCAAAAAACAAAAACTTACCAAAAACATGTCACAGCAGACGATTGACAAGAGTATTTTCATGCTTCGTCGGCATAAACATTGCCTTTCACTTTCAGAGTTCTTCATTCTGTCAAATATCATGAAACGATTATTCTTATATTATTGTTTAGATATAAAATTGGCTTACTTCACAATTTTTTTTTTTTTTTGTTGTTGATTAAAATGAATAGATGGCGACTTTCATTTGAATTTTTCAGGTGTATACAGTTCTGTAGGCACACTTTACCAGGCGTTAATGATAATATTACCAATTCAAGCAAACTTTTACAAGATCACGTGTTACGGTTATCCTAGTCAGTGTTCAGGAGATAAATACGCAACTGTACATAATAAAATATTATTATTAAGTATAAAAGCTTCAGAGGGTAGACAGCAATAATAAACAATTAAATAATTAGATATGATAGATATGAAACAACCGACAATGAGCAATACCACTAATAAACTAAACATTTGAAAGTCACTTTCATAATTAGTTACACATACCTCTCACAGTTTTATGATGTATTTAGTATTTCGCATTTTTTTTTTCGAATAAAGAACCATTGACTGTATTTATTGTTGTTCTTGATTCATGAACGGTGAGACTTTCTATTTTTAAAGAAGTTCGCTTCCCTATATCCGTTTGAAACAATACATGTTGAAATATATGAGATAATATATATATATAATCAACGGATTCATAATTTAACATTACAACACTAAAACAGGAATTATGAATGAACGTAGACCTTTGAACTGTCATATAAGTCCAGTGGGCGCAGTCGTGAATGTAAGGCAATGTTGTGAAATTATCATTTTAATTAAAAAAAAGTGTTTGTGTCAATGCTTCCTTTCTTTGATGACTCAACTCGTTATAAGTCAGAACTATACGGCTTCACTTTACTAACTGAAATACTCAGACAGTAAACTGTAGAGGTGTATATATATATATGTGTGTGTGCTTTAGTAAACAGTATATGTATATATTTATGTTTTGTGCAGCAGTTACTATTTGTTGAAAACCTTATGTTTTAATTATATCAGAATTATTGGGGACATGAAGAAATTGGCGATGATAACATTAATGAAATTTTAGAAAAACCAAATGCAGTTTAGATATGCAGTAATTATGAAAATATATAAATAATTATACATCAAAATATTTGCCGCTTATTTTTAACGCTTATTTTCAGTAAACTTTTACAAGTTTTATTTACTATCATGAACAAAGAATTCTTCTCAGATAATGTCCTCTCTCTACAGAACACCGAAGTCGTTAGCTTTTCTGGGTTCTTGGGCATAAAACGGATCCCATGAGCTCCACCAGTTCTCCCAAGCAGAAACCCCATTAGCAATAGCCGGGACAGAACTGTACAAAAGAAGAAGACAAACTTCTCAACCTTTTCCTGTAAATGAAAGTCCAAAGATATTCAGATTGGTGTATAATTAGGCGAAGCGCATTGTCCAACAGATATTGTCTCTCTGGTGGCGACATTGTCCTCGTAAAATCTGGCCTGTCGGGGCGCCCTTTGTTGTGACTTCAGCGCCAAATCGGCAGAAAACGAGAGTCTTTGTGAGGGTCTGGCGGTCCGGCCGGCCAGGAGAGGCCGACAGGCTGGGGACCCATCTGCGAGCAATTTGCCACCTACCCCAAACACCACCCGACCCCTCAAATCCTGCTTGCCCCCCGTTTGCTCTTTTACTGCTTGGGATGGTGATGACAGTCAGCCTTCCACGTCTCGTCAGATAGCGATGATAGTCATACACCACTTGTCTCTTCAAACTGAGGATAGTCATACACCACTCGTCTGACAGTGATGATAGTAATACACCACCCGTCTCTTCGGCGGAGAGTGGAAGTATAATAAGTACAACATAAAAAATGACTGATGTAAGGTTGAGTGGTCTAAGGCTTATTAAACACGAGATTAGAAGTAAATGCGACAACAACTATCATGCTGGGTTTTTTCCCCCGAGTGCGGAAGCTAATGTTTCAAACTGGTCGGTATCAATGTCATCTTTTACATATTTAATTTATTGCTAAAGCCATCCATCCACTTTAAGGGGCAAAGGTACCTTACTGCAGCACATTAAAATGTGTACACATATACCTCTGTGTGTGTGGATCAACAAACGACCAGAAATATCCCAGATACTTTTGTAACACAGGGAGGTAAAGATGTCAACATCGATCTTCTCAAGACTTGGAAACTGTGTTTTCTTACTTTATCGTCAAGTAAAGAGTCGCTTTTAGCTGATCTGGATTCAAGCGTTTCTCTCTCTGAGATATAAAATCCTGTTAGACACGACAAAATGGCGCGTATACTTTCACCTGTTTTTTGACACTCTGTTGCATGGCGAAGAGAGACTTAGAGGTTGCTAACAAAAAATTAGAAAAATTCACAAATCCTCCCCCCACCCCCGCACCTGAACTACTAGCAAAGTGAGGCTGCATTTGTTAACTTTAAACAACCACTAGTTTTAAAATCGTGACGTCACACTATGTTGAGCATCATAATTTTTGAACAACTGCTAACACCAGCTTTTAAACAGAAATGCTTATGACCAGTGAGGGACACGTTGAGATAATATAAAGAGTTCTTGTTTCCTTGATTTATTGAAAATTAATTTTCAGAACTGTCTAATGTTACACTTTCTTATTTGGCATTGTTTAATGTCTACCAGTGAAAAATAATTTCTTTAGAAACATTACACAGTTTTGAAATATGATAATAATTTTGAAATAATCTCTTTATAATTACAAAAACCATTTCATGCTCGTCTGCCCTTTTTTTTCTATATTTATTTCTATGTTTGTCGCAAGCATGCAATGCATCCATTGTGCAGTAAAGCACAAGTATATAATTTCGTGTACCTTCTGCCTTCATCGCGAACTTTTCCACATAATTAGTATCGGCGAGAGCAGCACCAGCTGCTACATAAACAACAAACAGCAAAAGTGTCGATGAGCCTATTTGGTTGAGCCTTGTGCCTCGTATCACTTTACCGGAGTAGTTTGCGGTAAAACTTCGAAATTCGTTGCCAACTCGGAGCGACACTTTTTGTTGGCCGTACTCCATTAGAAATCGCTCCTATATTCCCTTGTCTTGCAGACCTGTCCCGAATCAGTCTTCCGTGAGACAGGCCACGCGACTGGCATAGGCTGTGCACGTGCGTGTGTTCGCACAGTGTCATCCAAACCGAGGGGACGGCAGGCGCGGGATACACATTGCTTTTGTCCTGCCCGTGGGCTGTCCCACCCCATTGCGCAAACCGTAGATTTTGTTGATTGAATTGTTCCCGTCTGTCCAGAATGGCGCCTCTCTCAAAAGCCGGCGAGAATGCTACTTTAAGCTGTTTTTTTTTTTTTGTTTTTTTGTTTGTTTTTTTTTTTTTGTTTTTTTTTTAAACATTTGACACATACTATGTTATCGAAAAATAGTTTTCTTTCTCGAAATACAAGATGAAAAGCTGGGTGGATACATTGTTGCAGACACCTAGTTAATACGACACAGTCAGACAAGTTTACTGATTAGTTCGAAGATCGTTTTCTGAGCTGAAGCTTACCCATTTTTCCATCAGAGTACATTATTATCTAAAACTCTTTCCTTCAAATAAAATACATTCTTAGTTAAGGTTCTTTTCTCCGTTAAAAATGTATTCTTAACTAAAACTCAAGCTCCTTTTTATAAATATAAAATAAATTTTAAAAAGTTTATCTGCGAGTCATTTTTCTATACGAAGGCGACAGTAATGAGAACCTTTCTATATATAGATAGATTTTGAAATGAATGAAGTGTACGATTGTGCAGAAAAGAAATAATGCAGGTTTCATGCAACTATATGCAGTTGTCATGCATGGTAATGACATGTTCACACATTTTATTTATATATCTTTATATAAAAATTGAAGGTGCAAACAATCGGTACTTAGCGTTTTAATTAAACTTTAAACTGTTTGTTAAAACTCTCAACATTCAAGTGGTCGGCTAGCAGAGACATTTTTACAAAACTCCTCCCGAGCTCACACGTACGATGCTCCACGTGAATTTGAAATGTATTTTGCAAATATACCTGTCTAATGTGTTATTTGTTGGACACAGTTGCTTCTATAGTCTCGTGTATTCGTTCCTGTGAAAGCACTCTGACGATGGAGACGAGCAAAAACTTCTGACGATCGACAAGTCGGGGAGGGTGAGGGTGGAAGAAGTTGTCTCCCCTCTTCTGCAGACTATGATGCGATCTAGAAACCTGAAGAAAAAATAGTTACACTCTTTCTGCTTTTCACTACAAATAAAAGTAAGTACCTTAAGATGGACACTTGTGGGTTGTGATAAATTAATAAGCGGCAATTTACAGTCATTAATTTCGTTAAAGCGATGACCTGAATGCTGATTATATTCAATTTGCATATTTAGTGTCTCTACACAAGCTGTTAACTTACTTTCATCTCCAATTTTAAAATTTCCTTCCATTGAACCATGGAGAACAGTTTTAGAATCAATGCTATTAGTAGTTTTTATAGTTTTTTTATGCGGCGCCGCTTGGGTACCTAATTGTCATGGAAAACAAAAGTACGGCAGAAGGGCGTCTGTCTATCATTCCATACTACGAGTAGTCAATCAGACCTTTTCTCGTCTTGCTATTGCGATGATGATGATGATGATGAAGGCAACAAAAGAGTAAATAACAAGATAAATAACAAGAAATGCCGAGCAATGTTTACACGCTATTGAGAGGGCTGTTAGAAAAGGGAGTGTAACCCTGCAGTACAATCATAGATGACGTTTAAAAGAGTTGCTTCCCCTTCACTACACTGCACGTCTACTGTCTCCTACCAATGAGCCACTTCTAGGGTTGATCAACTGAAAAACAAATAAAAAGTTAGCAAATACAATGAAACCCAACTTCTAACAAGGGAATGAAAGCATTGTTCCTGGAAATAATATCTGATATTTTTCGAAAATTACTTTGATATTTAACACTTTTTTTTTTTTTAAATCAAGGGAGCCTATCTTCTTGTTTGATTGAAAAATAGCAGTGTTCTCCCTTTACTTAGAGGCGAATATACATACATAGTGTTTTGCTTATTTTGTTTGTTTCGTTGTTTGGGTGTTGTGTTCTTATTTATTTTTATTTTTATTTGTTTCTTTCTATTTTAATACACACTTTTATCGACAGCAATCAGTATATTTTTACAAGTCATTCAAAACCACCTTTCATTCTTGACACACATTGTTTAATAGGGCTGGTTAGACACGTGTCGGGGTAGAGGGGTGCGTCGGTAGTGTAATGGTTAAATCGTTTGTCACCACTGCAGTGAACAGCACAGGTTCAGATCGCATCATCGGGACACTCTATGTATGTGACACCTAGCTACAGGGCTGGGTGTCGAGGGTTTTCCCCGGGTATTTCTGTTTTCTACCCCTCCATCTCCCCCCATAGCGCGAAATCTCCTCAAGGTGGAAGCACTTTCTACTAAATAAACCAACCAGGCAAGTAGAGCAGGGATTATCAAGAGAAAGATATATATAAGGGGGAGACAACAAGTGACAGGACATTCTACTGTTTGAGTTCATATCAGTAGTTCAGTGTATGGCTTCCACCGTAAATCACACGTCTACATTACTTAATTCTAATATTAAATATAATATTTTCATAATTGTATCTGTATTTCATAATCTAGGAAAAAAATAGAAGGTATGTTGGGTTTTTTAATTTGCATAAATAAGTACAACGTTTTGTTAGCAAAATGATAAAGCCTGACAATGTGTTACTACATTTGTTTCCTGGCACTTTTCAGTTTTCTAGAAAAGATAAAAAATTTTTTACTGTTATCCATTTAATGAAAATGACTGAATGTAAATATTTCCAGAGGATACTAACAGACTGACCTGCCCATAACAGATGACTTGTTGTCTCTTCTTCACTTGTGGAAGCAAACACTTTCTTATGAAAAGAAACCTGTAAAATGGAAAAAAAAATAATGAAGAACCCATTTAAGTTGATTGTCTGTTGTTCTCTGATAGCATTTGTGAAATAAAAGTTTTTATGGTCTTTATCTCAGCGCTAAAATTCCACTTCATAATTCTTGTTGACATTACTCGTCTAATTTTGGAAAAGGTAGAAGCTGACTCACATTCCTTGTGTTCAAGTTGAGTGTACCCAATAATACTCGCTTACATGTACACAAGTGAGTATGAACATACGGTATTTTTAAGATAAAATTTATCCTAGATAAAACTTGCAAAGGTAAGTTTTGTTTCTTACATGTATTTGAATTATTACTCACTTTTCAAGAACTGAGTGAAATCAATAGCTTGAAACAAAGCCTGTACGCTTTCCCTAAAAGCTTTTCATTCTCATATTTTCTACTTTTTTTGGCTTTCTGTTTTCAGGAGTGGACCAGTTTACGTGCAATAAAAACTATTTTTTCTGCGGATATTTTATATAAATAGAAACACGCATTTTTCTTGAATTTTAAACTCAAGAATGGATGTGACTGAAGGAAACAATCGAAAGAGTTTTACTCAGAAGAAATTTTACCAACGCGCGCGCGCGCGTGTGTGTGTGAAGGAGGAAACAGTTCTGCAGGAAAAAAGGTGATGATGACAGATTTTTTTTCAACAAAGTTAATTGTAGTAATTATCACAAAAACAATATACTCCATTTCTTAGAGGCGAACAATCAAAAAAAAATTGGTTGCCCTTAAAAAATTAGTAATAGCCGAGATAACAGGACCCGGTGCTCTGATGAGTCTACATATATATGCGCAGTTAATTTCTTCATGTAGGGCCAGTTTCAAGGATTACATGATTTACATTTACAAAACCCAAGTTTGCACATTTTCTCAATCCAATCGAACCCTCTGACATTTATGTTCCAGCCAGAATGTAATGTCTGTTCGGTTGATTACTTTTAAAAATAGTTTTCATTCTTCGAGTTTCTTTGAATGATTGAAAGCACGCAATTCTACTTAACGGTCAAATACACTTAAATTATTGATAAAACCTTTTAATTTTTGTAGACAAGCGAAACACCTTATTAACTAATGGAATGAACACTATCAAAGGTATCTCTCATACACAGCAAGGTATCTCGCACTTTCCAATTTATAATTTGCTCATGCATAGCGCCTAAATTATATTACAAGAAAACTTATTATTAATCATCATTATCTATGTATACTAAAAATGATTTTAAAAATAATTACAGGAAAAACCAGAACAGCTTATGTGGCTTAGTTGTTGCAAGTACAGGTGCCTGGTATCAAATGTTGCCTTGTAGGTAATCGTGAGAAAGATAAAGTCGTTGAACTTAAAACGGTTAAATAAATGCTTTTATTAATAATGTATTACACATGTACACAAACTTTGAAACGAGTTAATAGAAAATAGATGTTTACATGCGCACACACATTGTTCTTCTCTTGTTTCTTAATTTACTGTGACAGGTATAGTTTAAGAAGACAGTGGAGAAGTTGAGAGCTAAATTGGCATGGCATGTACCTAATTAACTCTCTTTTAAAACATGTGTTTACATCATGTAATAAATGTTCTAGCCTTCCAACACCCACTGCACCAAAAAAAAACTGAAATGTGTGTCATCTTCTACTATTTTCTATGAGTAAACATCTCTTTATCCCCACCCAGCAGGAATCGTGGTGTTATCATTGATGCATCATTGTCTGTCGATTGTCACATTAACGCAGTTTGCTTTCCATCTTTTTTTACTTATTTTTATTTTATTTATTTATTTTTTTTTTTTACCTGTGCAGGATCAGTCCCAGACCCTTCCTTTCAGTTTGTGCCACATAAAACACTTACTGTCTTCTGCAGCCAGTTTGTGGAGGCTCCCCGCCCTACGTGCTCGCATTGATTGCACGATCGCCGCATTGCGTCCCGTTGTCTTCACGGCCTTGCCCCTGCATACCTGTCTGCATACCTGTCTGTTCACCTGTGTGAGCTACTGACCCTTGCCCGAGTCAGTCTCTTCACGGTCTGCTTGTGTTGCCATGTTCTCAGTGCCATGCATCAGACGGGGAGAATTTTCTAGGGGCTACTGTTTAGAGTTCTCTACGCTTTTCTCTTCGAACTTAGCCTTGGAAGTTGTCAAGTCTCAAATTCACCTGCTTGATGACAGTTTATTGGCTGCTTTGCCTTGATGTGGCTTTAGTTTCTGACTCGACGTAAAGCAATATTTTCCCGGCATCCCCTACCTCTTAAAAAAAACATTGTTCAAAATCAAAAACACTGTTTCATTCCCCAGTTCTTCATCTTCACCTAGGTTGTCATCATGTCATGATGTCATTCATCCGTTTGCTGAAGCCTGTGTTGACTGTCGGTTAGTTTGTAATTTTTCGTTCACAGTGCGGTTAGGTCTCCCATACTAGGTGGGGAAAGCTTGATGTACAAATTCTATTGTTGTTATTGTTCACTTACAATCCAAGAGTAAATGTAGCAGTTAAATCTTTTATTTTTCCGCAGCCCTTACACAAATGGAAGCAATTCTCACTTTCAGGTTGCACTATATGGGAAACTTTATGCAATGAGAACAAGGCGAAAGCAGAAACAGTATAAGACGAGGCATCAAACACAAGTCTTTGAAAAAGTGTTCAAAATATTTTAACAAGACACATGGTAAAAAGTGTCATCATTTTATCCTTTGAAAAAATGTAAGATCTCTGGAAACATGATAAATAGTTTTTTCTGTGTTCGTGAGGGTCTCACACTATGGAGGAAAGCAAGCAGCCTGGCGGGCAGTGACCAATACAGACATTGGTTATTTCGATGCCAATCAGGCAAATATTGCTGCATCATATGTAATAAATTGAATTGTTATGCTAGCATTTATTCTTCAAAGTAAAGGGTTTTTAGTTTTATTATCTTTTACGAATACCGTAATTATTATTTTAAAGCGCCTGTCTAGTTTTTCGGTAGCCTGATAATTGCCAGCCATATGGCACTGGCGGCGACTGATTTCAGAGTCCCCTAAAGATCCCGGATGATGGTTGTCAATGAGAGATTTATCTGGGTATTCCATTAATAAGCGAGGTATGGTATTATGTGTCACGTGACGCACCCTAGTCAGAAGATTGATCTAATTTTGTTTGCACTGGGTCCAGCAGCTTCTGTAAGCCACATGGCATCGTGAAGTGCTTCAAACAGGGAGCTGCCATAGCTCGTGGTCATTAGTCTGCGGGGTCCTTCTGTCTAGCTCACACTTTAAAATTATTTCAATTGTACCAGAGTTGAAAGCATAATAATGACATTCTTAACTGTGGTTGTAGTTGTGAGGGAGTTATTAAGTATTTATGGTCATAGGGGCGCAATCACAAGGAAAGCGCATTAAGAATTAATCCGGTGTTAATTAAAGTGTAGAGAAAAATCCACATGAAATGCTGATCTGATGAAGGGTGACAGTTCTAGTTTTAAGTATATTTTATGGTATATTTAATTGCATTCATCTTTGTCGTACTGATTTTTATAATATAATGCTATTTTTTTGAATGTTGACCTGTTTATGTCTTTTAGTTAAACACTCTCGCTTTTCAAATTTTAAAACATTGCGATTTTTTTATTATTTAATTAAACTGACGCGAATGTCTATTTTCCGTGCAGGCTACTGCTATTAAATTCTATTCGACTAATAACTTTCTTTGGTTTCTACTGTTGTTGTTGTTGTTGTTGTTGTTGTTGTTGTTGTTGTTGTTGTTGTTGTTGTTGTTGTTGTTGTTGTTGTTGTTGTTGTTGTTGGCATCATCCAACTTTAAATATAAAAATATTTAAAAGAGTATGGGTGGAATGTGGAGCCAGCAGCTAAGAGCACATCACAGTCAAGCAGCCGGCCATGCGCACAGGTGCAAAAATACAGAGAGAACAGAGGAGATGTGAACCAAGTGCCTCAACCTTCACTCTATTGGCAACAACCGCTTACAGTTCCACCATTGCTTCACTCAGGAAGTGAAGACAGTAATATTTTTATGACTTCACCGATAGAAATTGATACATTTCATAATGGTGTGTCTAGGATTTCCAGGTAATAACAGAAGTGAGTAAATGACGAATAATAACCGGTGTACTTTTGTAGCACTCTCTTAATTTGAAATGAAACTGTGGTTTTATGCCTTCTTGCATAAAAATATAGTAAATGAAATAAAACGTTGGATGCCAATTAAGATAATACTCAACAAATATTTAAAAGTGCTTAGAAATATCATTTTTCTAGGTTTGTACATGTTCACAGCGGCTGATCACAGAGAAGCCGTTCATGTCTTTAATATCCCCCGGTTGTGATATCCGACTAACAGAAGGGATGGTACTATAGTTTCGGGTAGGAAGCTGTAGTGGGGGAGTTGACTGGGATGCCCGGGGGTTCAGAGTGAAGTCCATACATGGAGACTTTCCACTGATGGGCGATTTCGTCGACACCTGGTAGTAAAGCCAGGAAGGACAATTAATGACGGTTGTGGCGGGGATCTTTCTCGACCCCCAGCCATGCTGATCGCTGTCTTCCTCTCTATTTCCGTCACCACAAAGTACCCGTTGTCTCGCCCGGATGTGTCCCCGTCGGAATAGTGGCTGCCTCTAACTGCACTTTGCTGTATACATTAGAAGAAACAACACGAAACAATTTGTGGACAAAGAGAGATGCCGGCTATTAAAACCACCGCCAGTCAAAGTCCACACTTTCAGTAATGAGCTACTTCCCTCCTCTCTCGCCTGTGGTAGATGTTCTGACCCATGGTCTAATTATTCAGTCGCAAACACGCACAAGCAAGAACGGGTCTTAAGAAAAATGATACATGGATGATCCAACACTCCAGCTACAATACTTATATATATAATTATGGGGAAATATAGAATTTTACCGCATTAGTTGTTTACCTTTTAAAATCATAAAGAGGTAATGATGGAAAATGTCTTAAATTGATTGATACCAAATATAAAAATTTGAATTCTCGTACAAAGATGTTAGCAACAATATTACAGAGTTTTGTTAATGGTTGTGGTCTGATTGATGCGTTTTAATCTTATATAGGCATTGAGAATGTTAATAAAATAATGAAGAATGAATTAATGTGTTCTCTACCATCAACGGTTGGCAAAAGAAAGTTTGTCTAAAATTGAAAATGGTAGACTTATTGTTACACTTATGGTTGTTTATGAGTGAGGCAATGACAAGGTTTCAATGAGAAAGATTTATGAAGACCATTTGTTTACACGCGAGGTTTAAAGAATCATTGGTTCTCCCTCCTTCTGTGTTTTACAGGTTTCTCTATGCTTTCCCGTGTGTGCGTCATGTCTCTCGTGATGTTGGAATGTGCAATGTTCATTGCACACCTGTTTGTCTGCGTGTGCGTGTGTGTTAATTATTCTCCCGCTCTATCTCTCTCTTTTTCTGTCGTTCCACCCCTCCGCCATGACTGTCAGTGTTTTCAATCATTCTGTTGGATGAAGGGCTGTTCTGACCCTCATGAAGGACAGGAAATTGTTCTCCGCACTAAACTTCAGCCACTCTGACATATTTCTGTTGCTGGTTCCATGTTGCACGGGCTAAACGAGAGAGCGCAACAATATCCGGCCTGACACAAACCCTGCTTAAAAGTGATTGCTTGCACTTGCCTGGAGTACATGCGCGTGGGTCCTCATCTCCACGCCATTATCTGATAAAATTCTACCTCATTCGCTTCTCTCTTTTTTCTCTTTTATCCTCCCTATCTTTCACTTACCACTTCTTCTTGTCTCCCCCTCCCATGTCATTCCACTCTCTCTCTCTGCTTGTCTATCTCATGCTTTTCTTTCATCATTGCTTCATTCTTTTCTTCCCTCCAGCCTTTCCTCTGCCATCTTCTCCTCCCACGTGACACTTAGATGGACGCAAGTGGTCCTAACCTCAAGGTCTCCCAAGATGCTTACAGGAAATCTCAAAATAATACAAGGACGAGGAAAGGCGCTCATTTTTAAGGTTGTCTTAATGTTTCCCACATCTTGTCGCCGTCTGTGATCCTGGATACTGAGGAACGAACTTAAAGGGAACTGAGCCCTACTGCACCAGGTCTTATTACCGGGGTAGAAACAGGGTAACACAATGCAAATTGAAAAGAAATTTACTGCACTCATTAACTCGTCAATGAAAAAAAATGATGCCCTGTTTTACTATTGATAAACAATGTACAGAGAAAGGAAACACAAAGAGAAGGGGAAAGGGTCAGGTAGCGAGATCTGGTCGTTTGACTGAAAAATAATTGTGATCAACTTTTAAAATTACTTTGATAAAGGAACAAACGAAGGTCTTAAGAAGTGTTTTCGTTGGCAATGTTGTCACTGAAAGAGACTACAACGATGTTTCACGATAAAGGGAAGTGAAGTCGGTCGCCCGCTGTCTCATTGCTGCTCATGACAACACCTCCAGGTATGACTAATTGCGCTTAATTGGCTGATTACCAGCTTTTGTTCAAGAACAGGTAGGTCAGGCCGGAAGAGAGTTTCACGTGGCGTCGTGTTATGCTGCCTGCCACAGTTTGTAACCTTTAACCTTTTTAACCTTTACGTATAACCTGGATTCAAACAGCAGAGGCTCAATCACAGACAGGTATTTTTTCTGGTTTAAAATCACATGATATTTTTCAAGCTAGTCTTAAATTTTAAAATGTCAAAAGAGGCAAGCAATATCGGCTGAACATTTTGAACTTCACATCTGTGTAATGAATGCTATGTGCTATGTTAATATGTATATGTGTGTATCTATATATTAGGTAGGTATACACACAATTATACACGATTTTCCATTTGTATATACGTATCCTTTATGTATGTGTATTATCTATTTGTATAGCATTTGGCTAATAGGATGATAAATGTTGTTGTGAATAAGTTACATTTTTGTCTTTGATAATGACGATATTTGCTTATTTACAGAGTCCCTTTTCACGTCACTAAATAATCGAGCCCACACACTTTAAATAAATAAGCAAACGTGCACGAATACACACGAACAGACACACACACCAAGAACTACAGGCATATAGGTAGGCCCCAAGTCCGCATAAGAAAGTGACTGTCAACTGGTTAAAATAAATAGTAAACAAAGTTAATACCACTGACCAATGCTCACCAATAAAGGCGATACCTGAATCTTTCTTTTTGTTCTTCTAGTCTGACATCTCAGGAGACATAAATAATATATTATTAGCATGTTAAATATCATCTATGTAATGATTACTGAAATGGTAGATTAGCTATTAGGATTCTGGAACCTTTAGGACTCATGGCTAGAAGTGATGTAATTAAAGTAGTAGCTGATGTTAATGAGATCATTATCATAAACTTTGAAGTAGAATTATTAGCAAATAATCAGTCACTGCTTGCTTCAGATATATTTATAACAAATAACAATTTACTGTACGAATTTGTGTAAATGTACGGGCCAATGAAACAGCAAAGAAAACATGATGATTGTTGTTTTAGAATATGCAAAACAACGATATGTACAGCAGATTACACATAAATACACCTTGAAAAACAATCCAAGATTAAGTATGCATGTCAAGTCGAAGGTCTTTTAAGAATCGTTTCAACATGTGATCAGATATACACTCTCCAGGACCATCTGACTAAGTGGTTAACAGTCGGGGAGTCTGTTTTGAAAGTACACTTCTCAAATACTGTGTATATTTCGGTCAATGACTTCAGGGCTATGAAAAATATTGTCTTTTGTCACTAAAATTATGGCTTACTATTTTCTGGATAACAAAAAGTATAGATTGAGGGATGGAATGTTATCTCGCGCTAAGCAAACATCGGTGACTGAGGATGGCTAAAGGCTACATCAACACAGTCTCTCTTTCCCTCGCGAAAGTGAGTTTGCTCCGTGTGTTGGATACAGATGCTACACGTCTTCGTTATTGCTGAAAATTTAATAAGCGCCTGAGGGCAAAAGATGTTCATAGTAGATTGTTCCAACATGTATCGATCTCTAAAAATAAACAAACCCAGCATCGTTTTTTAGTTTCTCTGTTAACGACATTAAAAGTTGCTGGAAAAGGTCTAGGCCAGTTCTTCGTTACGACCCACCCTCACGTTCCTCCCCATCCACCCCTACACCCTCTGTCGTGTCCTCCGGGTGCAGGAACCGCGCCAGCGCGTGCAAGTTCTCGTGGTGCCATCTGGCATTAAGACCACCCCGCCTTGCGGATGGCACCGCAGCAGAAACAACATCTGCCTCTTCAGGTGACGTTTAGCCGCCTCGTGGATGCTGACACAGAAAGTCCATCAAGATCTTTCCTCACGAACGAGAACGCAGAAAGATTGCCCTCGACCGGAAATGAACTTTGCCGTCGCCGACTGTGATAAAATCTCACGCCTGACGCGCGCTTTCTGACGTCCATCCAAGATGGCCGCTTTGCCCGGGACGAGGCTTGAGGAGAGGTTTACAAAATGTCTGGGCCTCGCTGGCGGCAGAACATTAAGGCTCGGGAGTGGGTGGATCAGAAAACGAATTTCTGATCTCGCCTTCCATTTAACGCTGTCAAGTGGGCGAGATGGAGCTTTGAAATTTGTGGAGGATGGTGGTTTCAGGGGTAGTGGTGGTGGTGGTGGTGCATGTGTGTTTGTGTGTGCGTGAGTGAGATAAAAAGATATAGAAGACTCGTCTATCCTTTCGATCCCAATGATGCTGCAACCATTACTGACCAACACAACCATGTCCTTCTAAACCGGACAAACTAAAGATGTGAAGTAAGTGAAAGATTCAGAGGACGAGAGAGACAGAGAAGAAAATGATGTAGAATTATTTATATATATAGATGATGGCCTGGAGACGAGGACTGATGCGCATGTGCTGCCGGCAAAGTATTTATGTCGCCATCTTTGCCAGTCTTGCTCCAATTTTCGTCTCTATTAGTCCGATTAAGGAGGGTCCTTAGCCAAGACCGAGTTCTGCTAAACTTTTTAACTAAAAATGAAAATAGACAAGCTAACAGTGTTTACAGAGTAATCGCAGCTGAAGCTTGAGGACAAAATGCCAGGCAAGGTGATCACCATGTCAACACCTGTGCAGCTAGTGGTGTACTATAGTGTACTGTAGTTAGTAGAGTGTTGTGCAACTATTGGTGTACTAAGCAGCTCGTGGAGGACTATGCAGTTTAAAATACTAAGGAGGTATTGGTGTGCTATAGTAAACAAGTGGTGTACTGTGCAGCTGCAGCTAGCAGTGGTCACGTGCCTTGGCGAATATCGGTCTGTTTAATGGAGGGGACATCTGTCAGTCCGAAGGAAGGAGTGGGAACCACTACAAGATGACAGAGTTCTCTGATATTTACCATCATATACATTGGCATTTACATTAGTTTGTGTTGATTTTAAAATGTTTGAAATTTTCATGTCTTGTCCTTTTGGGCCTAAACTATAATTAATAAAATTTATTCTTGCTTTTTATTTTTCTCTTTCTAGCTTATTATCTCCCTTACTTTTCCTCATCGTTCTTTCTCCTACTCCTCCTTCTTTCACCCTCTTTCTTCTTTTTTTTATATTTTCGCTGCGGTTACTTTTTTTTAGCATTTTTTACTCTTCGATTTCTTTTTTTTCCCCCTTTAATTTCACCAAGATTTTATGCATGATCTGATTGTTCTTGTCCATCGCTAGTCCCCAGCAAAGAAAGGACAACCTTCCTTCATCTTTCTCTCCCCCGCCCCCCACTTCCTAATGCCATGATTACCGTTTCTGCTTCTCGCACAAGAGGCCCGGGCACTAAAAGTTGTCGATGACCAAACAAACCTTGTCCGGTGTAAAGGTCGCGGAAATAAAAGCTGAGAGCAAACAGTTATTTTGTAGCCCTCGCGATGGCTCTCGTTGCATGGTGGACGGACGCACCTCTGGTTATTCACTGTTCTGTGATGTGATGCTGGTGGCAGCAATCGATTCAACACAACACAACCCAGCAGACTTGCACACTGGGTAGGGATGCAGGGGGGAGGTTGGTAGGGAGTACAGGGAGGGAGGATGATGGGGCGCCGGCCGTAGCAACACGACGGCCGTTGCAAAGATCGCCAGTGCACTGCATTTGTCAGGCACTTCATTCCCTCTGTTTAGGTTTTCAAATGTATTCGGTTGTCATGGAGGTGGTTGCTAAGCTTTGCCCTGGGATAAAAAAAAAAAGTCTTTTACCAGGTGTCTCTCTTCGAATCAGGCTGTGATCAGATCGGTGGACGCCATCTGTTTGTCCTTCTTTCAAGACATCACCGGTTTTCTATGTCTGGGATAGAGAGAAAGATAGAGAGAGAGGAGGAGAGAGAGACTGTCCTCGTTGCAGACCTTTTCTTCAAAAATTAGCATCAGTCGTAAAGAATGTTCGACAGGCAATAGAAAAGTATCGTATACAGATTCATGCTTCTTGAGCAATTAAAAAAGTTAGCAGATTAATAAGTAAGGTCAGTTGATCTTTTTATGTCTGGCAGGAGCCTTGACTGGATGGCTTGCTGACGTCACTGCTTGTGATTCACGTAGTAGAGACCGGTGTTTGAAATGAGACTTTGAGAAAAGAAAACAGTTTCTTGCACCTGGTGCTAACAGACTTTCTGGACATGCACTCCTTTTTCTTCCCTTTCCTCTCTCTCTCTCTCTCTCACTCGCTCCCCTTCACACATACACACACGCAAGCACACTTTGATCGTTGCTAAGATGCATATTGCTTAATTTGAAAACACCTAAAAACTGAAGAATGCTACTTTCCTTTAACAGAAAGAGAATCTCTAACAAAAATTTAGTCAGGATATAAAACTGGGGACTAAATCAGTTCCTCCTCGCCAGTTCATTGAACCCGTCGAACCACCTCAAGAGATCATCAGACCAGGGCGAAGTCCTTTGTTACAAGGAGAGGTACTGTCCCCCTGTCAGCCGTGTAATCTCCCGAGAATTCCACGTGTGACTGTAGAAAGAAGTCAACACTGTGCCCCCAGTGACGAAGTGGTACAGTGTTAGAGTCGCGACCAGTTGCAGCCTCGTTACCGAGATACACACAGGAGAGGTGTCCCTGCTTCATCAGACTTGTAAATAACTTCTAATTTTCTAGGGACGAGTGTTATTTGGATAAAACAGTTTTGTATCAAATTTGTTCGTTGGATTTCTACAATGGAAGTCGAATGCACGTGCAGACGAAGACACGTGATCAAGTGCAGGATGAAGCATCTTGTACAAAAATGTGATTACTTCGTGCATAATCGCACATGTGCACTCAAAAATACAGGATTGTGACAGTGAGTAAACTCACACAAACTCGTGCATCGTGAAAGCACGCGCACACACAGTGTGGTAGTGATGAGGTGCGCGTAGCCAGCAGCCCGACATCTGTAGTTCGGAGCTTGCTAATTCTTTCACTGCAGCCAGCCTGGGTCCTGCGCCATCGATTGCAGATGGCCTCTCCGGCTGCACGCTCCGTGTCATGATCCCCACGGCCGCCGCGTCTGGACGTTAGGAGGGACCGGCACAATGAAGGGGATCCAGACAGAAGACCAGTCTGCACTGCATGCCTTCATGCGCGCACGCGCACGACCAACTCTCGTGCTTGGAGCATCTTTGATTATTGAAAAAAATAAAAATTCTAACACTACTGTCGGGCTGTGGATGACGCTGCAATGACAAGTGTTTCTGGCAATGAACTGTCAATGTTCTTCAACGTTTCTTGCACCAAAGAGAATTAAAAAACACGTACACATACACATACTCCCTTTCTAGTAAAAAAAATAACGACACTTGGTTGTTATTGTTTTTTGACACATTGAGTGCAAGCATAATCAGCTCATAGAATAAAGCGTAGAATGCCATAGCAACCGTTTAAAAAAATAGCAAAAAAACATCCTGGAGATTATTTCTGAGAGTGTCGGAACTGTCATCTTGGCGACGGCTGTACAGGCGCGCAGAAGTGGGCCATGTCATGGCCGGCAATAAGATTAGACTGTCTGGCTGCTGCTTGCTTTCTCCTCCACCGGTGGCCACCCGTCACATCTGGAGGCAGCACCGCGTGTTTTCTCTTGATTCCATGCCGGGTCTGCTGTGCCGGGGTAGTCAACACTTTTGTCTTTTGTCATCGTGTACCGTGTCACCGACATAGAAATCAGCATCACCATCAAGATGCATCTTCCTCATAAGCCCTAACAACAATAACACCAACAACAAGAAGAGCAGAAAAAAAAAAGGAACAAATAAATAATTTTGTGAATTCTCTCCTTATTTTTGTGTTGCATTATAAGAATTCACTTCTGATTTTCCGGAGTTTATTTTGCACGCCCTCTATACAAAAATAATTCCTCGATGAAGCTACTGACTGGAGGGCTGAAAAATCGTCTGGAAATTGTTTACTCTAATGACCATTTTGTAAGAGAAATATTTAGTCGTTGGCCATGTGCGATTATTTACTGTTTAAAAGCTCCCAGTTGCATGTGAGTAGTAAAGATGATCAGATGCACTACTCATTAGTCCCTAGTGTTCGTGGTTGTGTGTGGGTGCTGCAGTGCTAATGCCATCCCTACAGCAGTCCACACAGTCCTCCTCCTCCTCTACAGACATCGGCGCGTGACTCATGGCACGGAAACCTCCTGCAAAACCGCCGGCACTAATTACCTCCAGTGCGCTGGGGTGTGTGCGTGTTGTGAGTGTGTGTGTTTGTATGTATGTTTTTTTCTGTGTGCATTTGTTTTTGTGTTTTTGTGTCCGTATTCCTGTTTCTTTGTGTATGTGCGGACGTATACTGCTTTGAGTGTGTTTTCTGTTCTCTTTGTCTCTATTTTGTGCCTCGTTCGCCTGTCTGTCTGTCTGTCTGTCTGTCTGTCTGTCTGTCTGTCTGTCTGTCTGTCTGTCTGTCTGTCTGTCTGTCTGTCTGTCTGTCTGTCTGTCTGTCTGTCTGTCTGTCTGTCTGTCTGTGATCAGTTCTGTTATCAAGATGTATGGAGCTAAGACCTTGACCGCCAGACATGATAACATCTGTATTAATGTTCCTCCATCTCTTCATTTATCAGACCCAGCCTCTCCCTCCTATTCCTCTCCTTTACCCCAACCTCTCCCCCAACATCCATCTTTTTCAAGTGTAGTTCTTGTCAATTGTTTTGTCTTGGTTGGACTTAACAAACATTTCTCACCAGTGTTTACAAACATAATTTTCACGAGCTCTTGTTGATGTTCTTTATTCATCCCGCTAATTCCTCATCTTACCAGCATCCTGCTTCCCGGTTGGCTCGAACAATCTTTTATCTGCACAAATCTGTCGCAAGTACCACTCGTGATGAGACACGAAAACTATTGCCACGGTAATCTTATTTTTATTTCAAAATTCCAACTTTTGTGTGGGGACAAAACAGTCGTTATTTCAACCTTGGCGAACGAAGCAAAGTTAACGACCGACACCCGGAGTCAAAGGCAGCCTGCTACCCGAAATGACACTTGATGACAGACATCAAGAATCAAATCTGTTCAGATATCTGAAGAAGGCTATTGATTAAACATTACGTGTGCATGCCTTGAAAACAGAAGCCAAGGAACCGTGGACTGAGGAGACCAGACCATGAACATGTCCAACCTTTCTGTGGGATCCTGTGCTTTGCCTTGTGGTGTGAAAATCCTCGTGTTGCTCGGTCCAAGAGGCAAATAATATTCATATTTCTTTTTCCTACCCCTCCACGTGTGAGGCTGCGTGCGTGATGGGTAGGTGGGTAGGAGACTGGATAAGTTTATGTCTTTAGCAATTTTTCTTATTTTTTTGCCAATTGCCTTGAAATTAATCCAAACATTTTACACACAGCCTCTGAATATAAATCACTCGGAATATTAAAAAAAAAACAACTATGCGTAGCATTTGAAAGCCAGTTATGGGTGTATTCAAAACTTATGGCCTTCAACGAATTTAAGATAAAATTCTTGCTCCAATCCTTGAACAGCGTGCTCTATAAAAGTCACAATTGGAACATTTTTATTATAGTAAAAATCTTTAACTATACTACTAATATTATCTTCTATGAATATTTTTATGACGATACTAACCAATGGCAAGATCACGTGCAATGCGATTTAATAATTTGGTTAAAGCATAAATACCTATAAAAAAAGATTCAAATTTCCATATTCAATAATTTCACAATCAATGATATTATCGGGCAATGGCAAATGACGATATGTATATCCAATTTTTTTATCCCTAGTTTGTATGAAATTATAATCTTGTAACAGCTGAGCTGTACTTTGTTGTACTCTAGTGAATGATATTATTTCGAGGAATACAACACGTGCAACCATCTTGGAGGGTCAATGTCCAGGTTCCTTCGTCTACCGATTTTTTGCTGGTAGTTCTGTCCGACAGAGTGCAGGGGACCAGTACCACCGCCCTCCCCATCTCCTCGCCTGGGCACAGCATCTCCCACCGGGCTGCTGCTACAGAGAGTGAAGAAGGGACGAGGGGAGGGGGACCCAAAGACGCAGACCATCGATTTTTTGGGGGAGACGGTTGCCCATAGCAATCAGCCGTCTCATTCTTCT
The DNA here is from genome assembly GCF_003073045.1 of Pomacea canaliculata. Classification (NCBI taxonomy): domain Eukaryota; kingdom Metazoa; phylum Mollusca; class Gastropoda; order Architaenioglossa; family Ampullariidae; genus Pomacea; species Pomacea canaliculata. Next base: position 11,344,102 of record NC_037599.1, read on the forward strand.
CTTCCCCCTTCCCATTTCTTACACAACACCACCACCACCACCACCAACATCGCATTCTGCCTGGGTGTCGGATGCCGAAAAGGGAGGATTTCGCTTAATGCGAAAATCCTGAATGCATCCGAAATGCCACCAAAGAGTCGGGAGCTCTTCCACGATAAGTGTATGTGGGGATGAGGGAGGGAAAAGGTGGTAGTGAGCGACAGCAGGGTGTTTGTAGGAGTTGAGGACGGAGGGATGCTGGAATAGTTCGAAGGCTACACACGCCAGACACCACTAGCTCCCCCAATAGCTTCCCAAAATGTCGCTGATTCAAATAATGACAAGAGGTGCGATAAGAGACTAGGTCATCTCGGACAATATTGTTTTTATTTACAAGAGGTGTGAGTGTGTGTGTGACGGAGAGAGAGAGTGGTGGTGGGAGGAAAGGGAGGGAAGTCTATTGGGGTCGGTAATTGAGGCCCACATTTTTCCCTCCCAGTGTTTTTTCAATCTTCAAGGTATTGTCGAGTGCGTTTTGCAATTTCCAGCCAAAAGTGAAGGATTCTTCTTTCACGTGACAGCTTCAAACGTCAAAAGAAAATGAAAATGGCGACAGGCGTTTTAGAAGATTATTGCCATTATTATTCTTGCGTCAGATTCTCGTGTCATATGCAGATGGCAATTGGTCCTCGCTGAGCTCCCAACTGACATCATTGCCGTTCTTGGTGATGGATGACCGGTGTAGCCTTCAATTGAACCCCCCATGTCACTCACACACTCTCTCCATCTCCTCTCTCCTTGCACTCTCTTCCTCTCTCCAACCCGCCCAAACCTGCTCATGTGTGTTTGCACGTGTGTTCTTGTGCATTAATTATGCGTATGCCTGTGTTCACCCTCTCTCTGTGTGTGTCCTGCTGTGCGCATGCAAAGTAGATACTTCATTTACCTGCGGCATTAGCACCATTGCCCTAATAAGCGATGTCTACAATCACGAGAAAGCATCGATTGCAAAGACACCAAGCAGGTTTGCCCGTTGCCCACCCCACACCCAACATAATTACCCTTCCGAGCGGCCTGCCGATTGCCTATTAATTATGTATATCAGAAACTGCGTTGCGTGAGCGAGAATGCACCGCCCATGAGTTGCTGGTCAATAATTGAACATGTTAGGAAAGCTCCAACGCGCTCCTTTCAAAACTGATGTCCTGCCGGGGAGCGAGGACCGGAGATAAGAACCTCGGACTATGGCACTGCCTTCTTTCATCTTCCGATAACCACTTTGTCCTTAAAGGGTTTTTGTTTTTGTCATTGTTCCTTAGCATCACAGGTTGCCTCCCCGTAGACTGGATTTGTTCCCTGTGTCGTTGGTGGTCATTGAGTCACTGTCTGGCAGCCGTCTGCTAGTCTGGAACTGCTGACAGTGGCAAGTTGTTTGTCGGCGGGGTGTGGGTGGTAAGGTTTATTTTATTTTTTTTACCCAATATTTTCGCTATGCTACTTTCTTCCCTTTAACTATCAGCCTCGTCCCTTGAGCACCAATCGACTGGCAACTAGTCCAGAAGACATGGCCGGATGAAGTCACGATGGTGTCTGCTAGTCTCGGTGCCCCGACCCGATGAGCTCGCCATTGACGGCTTTTGTGGACGACACGACGAGACTCAGGCCCACAGTTAATTCAGACACGATTGCAGGAAAACAAACACGCAGGCTCTGCATACCGCCAGCAAACATTAGCTACAGCTTCTACTCCAGAAACCGAGCTTCGAGAATGCAACTGTTACAACGCAAATCCGACAGACCTCGTCGTCGTCGTCGTCGTCGTCGTCGTCGTTGTTGTTGTTGTTGTTGTTGTTGTTGTTGTTGTTGTTGTTGTTGTTGTTGTTGTTGGTTGTTTGGTTGTTTGGTTGGTTGTTGGTTGTTGCTGTTGTTGTTGGTTGGTTGGTTGTTGTTGTTGTTGTTGTTTGGTTGTTTGTTTGGTTGGTTGGTTGGTTGTTGGTGTTGTTGTTGTTGGTTGGTTGGTTGTTGTTGTTGTTGTTGTTTGGTTGGTTGGTTGGTTGGTTGTTGCTGTTGTTGTTGTTGGTTGGTTGGTTGGTTGTTGTTGTTGTTGTTCATCATCTGTGGTGCTGCTGCTGCTGCTGGTGCTGGTGGTGATGGTGGTGGTGCTGCTGCTGCCGTCGTCGTCGTCATCAGTAGTATTAGTAGCAACCCCTTGATATGAACTCAATGTTGGTGTCAATAAATGATAAAATATCAAAAGGTTTTTCTTTCTCTTAAAAAAATCTCACACAACATCGAATGGCTAGAAAAGATTCTTCGTTCTATAAGTAAGAGTACTTTCCGAGTACTGTAAGAATGATTCAGATTGAAGAAGCGCTTGTTGACCAACAAAGGGCAGATAATAATGATGATGCACATACAACGCATGTGTCCACTGTACACCAGACTCAATGTGCTTTACAAATATTTTCCTTCTGTCTTCTCCAACTGCAGAATGCCCGAGAACTGCACTCTTCTTGTGTAATCCCCCCTGCTGACAAAAAGTAACAAAGCTTGTGAGATCTTCTCGAATTGCATCCCTTGATAAGTCAAATTGGATTGCACAACCTTTCTCGGGTGAACGCTCCTTTTTAATTCGGATTTTTATTCTTCTAATGTCTCTCCTTTCTCGCCTTTATTATGAACTTTTTCCGATGCTTGTTTACTTATTTGCGTATTTGTGTGCATGGTTTTCATATTTTTCTGCAAGTTTATATCGGTGCACGCGCGTCTGTTGATGTGTGCATGTGCACATGCATAATAGCGTGTGTGTGTGTGTGTGGAGAGAGAGAGAGAAGATACATATATATCCACACCCACAAATGTCAGAAAATCATTGTGAAATAAAATCTTTAGGGCAGATGTGTATATTTATCTTCTAAAACATCCATCTTCTAAGATTATTCGGTAATAAGGAATGTAATAATGGCAATAATGAATATTTACAGACTTATTCATTTACATGTTGATGACTTCCTCGTGGGTGAGATAATAATAGCAAATATGTCTTTGTGTACTCGTGTTCTTGCCATTGATTTGTATCTATGTTGACAAAAGTTTCATCTTCTTCGAACCTTTCCTTTATCTCTCTCTCTAATAACACACACACACACGCGCACACACACACACAAGCCTATATTTGACCCTAACACACACGTCCCTGTCGTGCATCATATGAATTGCTGTCGATGACTGATTCAAGGCAACATTTTTGGACCAACTTCTTGCATTCTTTCGCTCATCGTCTTGGAAATAATGTTGTCAGGCGCCTCGCAGCCCTAAAAGCAGATCGTGGAAGATCATTGTTTGCTGTTTGCGACATAAAAATACAAGCAGGGCGTTGAGTTCGTCCTTAATGCACGAGAGACAGAGAGGTTAGGAAGGGATGGAGAGGTAACAGGACTGAGTGACACGTGGTTGCACGTGACGGTTTCCAGTTTTCTTCTGTATTCCTGTCACTTTTTGTACTTGGGTGACGCATCTGTTGAAGATGCTGTCTCCTTGTTGACGATGCGCCGTGTCTCCATGAACATCTTTCATCGCCATTCCCCAAACATTTGCTGTCGGCGCTGAAGTTATGGCTGAAATATTTAGGCATAGAAGGAATATAAGAAACGATATTCTGTCTGCTTATTTGCATGAGGGAATATTTCACATATTCTTACTGATTTATTTATTTATTTTATTTTATTTTTTTTTGGTACCTTTGTTTCCCCTTGACATAGTTACCATGGTTATTCTGTTTCTCAACCTAGCTAGAAGTTTCAGAAGCGAACAATCTTTTAATTAATGCGTTAATTTTTTTTATTTAGTTATTTAAAATAACAGAAATTTTTAAAAGTGTCCACTACATCTTTCCATTTCTTCACAGTTAGTAATTTTGTAGTGACTGCATTTTCAATATTTTTGTCCAAAAGCTCCAAACGGGGTGACGGTTCTTTGACTCGAAAGTTCCTTCGCTTTGCCCCTGCTTTTATACAAAATTGTTATGTCGGAATCGCAAACCTAATCGTGTGGTGTCATGGACTTAGTAAAGAAATCTCATTCTTGCATTTTGCAAAACAACAAAATACAACGGCACCCACGGCATCTAATGCATCTGTCAGCATTATTTTAAACAAAACCCTTTTCGGCTTTCGATTTTCTTTCCCTCATTTAAAAAAAAAAACCGGTATTGATGCAAGTGCTTAGAAAAGTTGACTGAACGAACTTTGCTTCCTTTCTGCATGTCAGTAGGAAGATGCTTCAATGGCTGAGCATACAGATGCCAGCTTTCTGCACTGTCACGTGACTAGCGTTGCCCAGGTTGATAAAGGTCATTCATAGTCCTAGTGATGCTGTCCTGTTCTGATAACGATCATAATCCTACCGACGACAGCTCCGTGTTGATAAAGCTCATTTATAGTCTGACCGATATTGATAAAGATTATTCATAGTCTGAACGGATGGTTTGTGTTGGTGAAATTCTTCCATCGTCTGACCGATAACAGTCGTTTCTAGTCTCACCGACGGCATAGACATGGGCTGACAAATATCATTTATATTCTGTGAACGAAGTCAGTCCTCCACGGATAATTCACAAAAAGCCATTTATATTCGGGTACCTGCTGCGGCTCTGTGCTTTGCAATGTCGTTTTACAGGCATCATGGCGAGGGTGATAATGCAGGACGGGGTCGTCTTGCTGGCTCTGCATCCACAGCCAGACGAGAAGGTGACGAAGCGCGCGGTTCCTGGAGTCCGACAGCAAGGTACACAGCGACACCCTCAACAACAGACACTTCGGGAGGCTGGGAGGGTCGTTGGCTCCGTAATGACGGGCAAAATCAAGCTGTAAACAACTCCTGCACGGGGCAGGCTTATCTGTCCTCGACACCTGTTGCTTTTTCACCAGTCAGCTTTAGCATTCTCGTTTTATGTGAGGAATCGCGAGACTTCATGTCAGACACGTTAGTGTAGTATAGCAAATAACTTGAGCAGGAACTCCAACAGGTAGTCCATACAAAATATTGTTCTTCCAATTTTTTTAATCAATCAGCTGGTCAATTAGTCAGTCAGTCCTACTTTGGTTGAAATATCTGCACACTCCATCAATGATTGCCTCGAAAGGTGGAAGCGGTCCTGATGAGTCGAATTTTTACCTGCAGAACCGTTTTTGGTTTATACTCTGATGCTCAAGGTGTTTATACTTCAAACAAATAAAGCTTTTCTTCCTGAAAATAACGATCTACCTGCTACATCCACCTCTACCCCTCGTTACCTCCAAGTTATTGCTACTTTTCTTTCTGACTCTCGGAACAGGTGAGATTAGTCATTCCTGACTCCAGAACTCTCATTTGTTCTTTGATTCCTTGTTTTGTTTCCTTCCCTGACTTGCAAAGAACCAGATTTCATCGAAGTTACTGTTTATGTCCAGCAAGTGATGTAAACAAGACCCTACATTGGTTTAGTCACTGGACTAAAGTTAATATTATCTAAATAAATGGGTAAATTTTAAGGAGAATTTCACACTGCTGTCGTTGCCGTATCGGTAAGTGTCAGCCATACCGTTATCAAAAGACTTTTCATAGACGACATAAGCGGCTACAAAAGCTGTTCCTTGTTGTGCTTTGTGTCTCTCCATCACATGGGTGTGTCTTGATCCGTGTCATAAGTGTTTCGCTTTGTTCAAAGTTTTCTGGGTGTGTCTTTGTCCGTATCATAAGTGCTTTACTCTGTTCACAGTTTTCAGACGACATCAACCCGAGCTTTATGCGTCCTAACTCATCTCTGGGTGAGCACACACACACAGACGGAGAGAGAGAGAAAGTGTGGACACCAAGATTTTTTAAAAAGTTAACGAGGACAGTTTCAATGCATTCTGGTCTGCTATCTTCTCCATTTGTTCGGAAGCTTGCATCTATTAATTACGGCCCCTTGTGTGCGCGCGTCATGGCCATTGGTCATCCAGGTATTGTGTACCTGCCCAGGTAGCGCTTCCTGATCAGCCGCGATGAGAGCTTGAGAGCAGGTGAAGGATAATGAGGTAGTGGGAGCCAGGCAGATGCCGTGTGCATAGTATCATACTTCTTGGCCTGGAGGATCTGTGGGTTAGTCCGGGAAGGACAGGAGAGACTGTGTCATTCGCTTTGTTTACGGAGTGCAGGAGAATGTAAGCCTCATGCCTGGTCTAAGAGTGTAAACAAAACATTCATGCCTGCTGTAAGAGTGTAAACGAAACGTAGTCACGTGGTGTAAGCAGGGATCACAGTTCAATCAATCAAATGTGATGACAGTGCGTCCACAGCCATCAGCTGACTTTATTTATGGTCCCACATGGAGCCAGCCTTTATTTTCCTCTCTCCTGAGCTCTCCATCTACTTGTCTTAAATCTTGATGCAGATACCTTCAATACCTTCACACTTCTACATATAAACTCATTTTATATTTCTCTTTGAATAACCTCTCCCATGATGCAACATTTTTGTGTCGATGATGCGCAACAGCAGCGTCCAGCTCTTCTGTTGGACATCTCTCCAGCTTTCATCTTCCAGCGACAAGGGACAAAGACTTCCTGAGCACATACAAGTTGCAAGGACACAAGTGTCTTTACTTCTGACATGTAAACAAAGATGGCTCGTAGTCCTTGGTTTGTTTTTCTGACTGACACCCAGCTGTATGTAATAATGCCATAGTGCATTAAAGACATGAAGATGGCCGCCTTGCACTCGCTGTAGCTTTTTTTTTTCTCCCTTCTTGATTGTTTCTGGCTTTGTTTTTATTTTTCCACAATACCTTCCCCGATTCCTTTGTGATGCTTATTATCTATTCAAAGCTGGTCACCTGACCTATTTCTATGAGACGGAAATTCCTCTTTCATAAACATAAAGGGACAGAGAGAGAAACAGACCAAACGGCGTCGCTTGCAGACAAAAAGGAGAGACAGGCAGCGTCTGGTGCAGCAGGTGAAGGAATGGAGATGTGACAGCCCGCCTCCTGTCATGTGACAGAGGACCTCGCCAGACCTGTCCAGCGGCAGATGTTCAGGGGCCTCAGGTCTGCGACTTTTCAGTCCGAAAGTTAAAATATTTGCGTGCGACAAGCAGCACACAGCCAGTCATGTTTTGTTGAGTGCTGCGAGGTATTTCCATTCTTTTATTTGACCTTGTTTAATTTTTCATTTTAGGTAATGGAATTATTTTCTCCATTATTTCAAGTCTTTTCTTATCATTTAATTTAATCATTGCTTTTCTTGATTATTTCAGTTTCTTCTTTAATCAATTTTGTTTCAAGAGTTTCTGTTTCTTGATTGTTTTATTTAAGTGATTGCGTTCCTGTGTGTGTGATGAAAGTGAGAACAAACGGAACTGTGTTCACGGAGCTGCTTACTGGATACTTATCTTATCCATCGCTCTTTGAAGCTTTGTGGAGAGGTCAGACGCAGGTCAAGTTCAATATATATTAATTTCACTCGCTGAACAACATTTTTGTATCTTGTTTGTCTGGATAAAGTTGTTACTATGCTTGATCGGGTAGTTCTGCAATCTCATCTCTTCTGATACTGATGACATTCTCTCGCTCAATCAATCACACACAAATGCACTATGCAGGCATCTAAGCACGCAAGCACGCACACAGACAGATTGTGCTTCTGATAATAATATTCTGACCTATGAGATTCCATTCTCTCACTAAATCACACACACACACAGCTTGTGATGCTACACAGCGTGTGTCCGACATGATAAAGATCAGACTGAATGAAAGTGTGACGGTCGTAGACCCTCCACTGCCTCTGGCATTTGGTCAGCAGACTGAGCAAGGATCGCACCCTCAGGAGAGCTGCTGGGGAGGATCAAGGATCGATTCTGCTTGCAGCAGTGTGCGTGCAGCTAACGTACGTGCGTGTGTGTGAGTGCGTGCAGTTCACGTACGTGTGTGTGTGTCTGTGCGCTAGCGTGTTTCTGTTATTCTAAGACACGCTTCCTAGACAGACAACATCGCATCCCTCCCTGAACCCCCCATCCTACACACATCTTCCAGAAAAATATCGATACATTCTTCCAGTTATTTTTTTTTCCTCCATCACAAATAACGGCCATCACAGTGTTGCCTCCCCCTGAGACGATGCTGCGCAGTTCCGTGGCCTGCATTGCTGTCCAGCAGCCGCAGTATAGTCTCTCAACTCTCTCTCTCCAGCTGCTGAAACCGGCGTGAAGTCGGTTCGCGGCTACAGCGGTAAAAGGTCAACCTCTCGGATTCTTGCACAGCGCCCCTGCAGTATGACGTCACTCGCGTCTTGCAGGCTGTGCGGCTGGGCCGGTGGGCGCACGCGACAGCGACCGGTCTGTTGGCTTGGCAGTCGCACCATGCCGTGCAGCTGGGTAATCTAGCAGCTGCACGTGGAAATGCGGTCCTGCGGATGACGTGTGCGTAGCTGGCGGAGGTGGGAAGGGGGGTGGCTTGTAGTGCCTGGGGAAGGGGAGGCGTCTACGTCAAAATGTTCACAGGGAGGAGGGATGAGGGGGAGGGGGAACGCGCGTCTTCGAAGAAAAACAAAATGATGAAAATTTTATTTGTCGTTTGTTGAATTGACGTCAAATTTTACGTCATAGATCCCCCACCTCATCCCTCGAACTCCCCCTCTTCCCCACTCACCAGTTCAGGCGCAGTGAAGTCGGTGGTAAAGTGTGTTGGATGCACCCGTTTCACGACAATCCGGGTGTTTGAAATCAGCTCGCTGCGTGAATGAGCGAGACGTCACGTGGGGTTCAGACGAGCTCTCCTCGAGCCGGAGTAAATTCTTGACCAGGCATCTGTGACACAGATTAGAGCCTCGTTGGTGTGCAAGTCAGAGCGCCGCCATGCTTTTGAGTAAAGTGCCTTCAAGTGCCTGCAGATATTTGCAACGGGGTGTCAGGGTGGGGTGGCTGTTTGTCTCCCATCGTAAAGCAGCACGTGCACACAGGAGAGTTTAAAATGCACGAGGGATCTTGAGGTTCTTAGTGTCTGCTAACTGTGTGCTGTACAGTTATTGGTGTGTGCTGTGTGAAGTAGACTGCCACGTGCAACCTAGACCCGGCCTCACTTCTTCACATTAAAAACAAATGGACAGATGGCAGGAAGGGTGGTCTACCTGTATTAAAAATTGTGTGAGAGAGAGAGAGTTGCAAGGGTGGCCAGTGAGGTGGGCTATGTGACCCACCCTTGTCTGCCATGATGATGCTGTAACTTCAGAACCTTTCGATGACGTCACTCCACCGTTTTTCTTGTTTATCCCCCTTTTGTATGACGTCCACATGTTCTTCAGACTCGTCCTCAGGTTGTTTCGATGACGACACAGTCATCTGCTCATCTTCACTCTCTTCGTTCGCCTCACCCTCCCACCACCCAGCCATCCACCCTCTACCACTTTCTAAGCCGGTTGAGATTCGTTTGCACATGTAATCTTTCTTCCTTTCCGTTTACTTTTGGCTTTGAAGCTTCCACAGTGAGTTATTTGTCAATAACAAAAATACAGCCTAGTTTAAGATAAGTCTTTCCTTCATTGTATACTTATCAACACAAGAGTTTCTTGCATTCGGTACACGTGTAGGTCTGAGTGTGAACCTTCGCTGTCTCCTGTCTGAGATCAATACACAGGACGTATAACCTTCTAGTACACCCACCATCGATACCATGCAGTCGCAGACTAATGACGACCTGCTTCTGTTGTCTAACAGTTCACAGCCGTCTACCCCGTTTGCCCGCGGCACGACCCCTGTTTCAATAATTTTCCTTGATTACTGTTACCCAATCACCCACCCTGCTCCATCCTCCCCAGCTCGGGCACCAGTAAACTGACATTTCAAACAGCATCACGCAAGCTGCATCGATCCAGTTTTGCTGCATTTCACCATACACTAAGGTAGCCACCCACTCGTTGGTGGTCCAAGTATGGATGATATTGGTCTCCTGAAGCTCCCTGGCATCTACACTCACACACCCTCCGCTGCTGCTGTAACCCTCCGAACCTCTCTACTCTCATGTGCCGCCATGTTGAAAAAATTTGCATCCATTTTATTTTTTTCATCATTTCACATTAGTCCTTCACAGCTCCATGTATTCTTTCACTTTACGGAGGTAAAGGAGGATGAGGGGTATGGGGTGGACAGTGTCTTTTTTTCCTTTGGACCTTTCTTTGAAAAAGTCTGGGTGTATGTATGTATGCACGTCGCTGAATGCTTAATTTCGTTTGCATCGCTTCGATACATAAGATATTCGGAATGCAAATCTCTGGGCGCTGCTAAATTCACGAAGAGGTGGTGTAAATTGTCTGAGAGTTGAGCGCCATCGAACTGTTAATTAATGAATCGCGTGCACTGTAGCACTCTCTTTACCCCCGCGCTGGCGATCAATAGCGCCGCTCTGGTCACGGGAAATATCGGCTGGCGACACTCCACATCCTCCTCCTCCTCCTTCGCTTGCTGCTGCTGGTGGTGAGTGGCGGGGGATGGAGGAGAAGAAGGGAAGGAGAGAAGGGAAGATTGCACCATGTGTTTAATGTATCTTGCACTTGCATTCTCTTGCTTTCTCGCAAGAACGCCGCGCGCACACACACACACCTGTGTTTCTGGACGTGTGGTCTGTATTTTTGTAATTGTGCATCCTAAAGTCTTGAGAGATGTGTATCAGATGTGAGAAAGACGATACACGTACACTTTCTTACCCGACAGACCTTTCATGAACGCAGTTGTCCAGAATCAGCTGTTGCGTCTCTTCTGAACCCCGAACGTGTGGCAATGTGAAATTATATATTATTACTTTCCTCCAATCTTGTGCTGTTGCCTTACATGAGACTTGACTTGTTATGAACATACTACACATATATATATATACATTTATTTCTACTTTTCTAATTTGTTTTCTACTACTTGTAAATAAAAAAAAATAGACGAAGAACTTAAATTTAATTTGCTGCCTTACTGTGCTGACCATCCTGATACCTTAAGTCCCAGATGATGTTAATAATAATAATAATAATAATAATAATAATAATAATAATAATAATAATAATAATAATAATAATAATAATAATAATAATAATAATAATAATAATAATAAATAAATAAATAAAAAAAGATTGTTGCAAAGTAACTCGAGTTCTTTAATTATTTGTAGAAGTGTGATCATGAATGGCCCTAGGTTAATGAATATATATAGTGTATATAGAGATATATTTATGTGTTCGTAGATATTTATGTGCATGTGTACATATACATTAGAGGAGCGTAAGAGAGGGATATGTTTCCCCACGAGCATAAGAGAGTATGTTTCCCCTAAAGCTTATTCTGCCCAGATCAACAAATGTTTATTTGATTCCTTACGCAGTGAGCAATATCCGATATGTGTGTGTGCTATAGAGAGAAAGAATGTGTGTATGTATACGTGGAGACAAAATGTTCATGTGTACATATGTGATATTTCATCGCCTTACATTGTATTTTACTCCGACACTGAGTAAATAATATCTCCTGACTCCTTAAGGAGTACAAGAAGAAATGTATAGTATTTGGAATAGTCGACTATGATTAATTACCTTCGTCAAGCTAAACACACGTTTGTCAGACTGAAAACAGTATTTGTCGTGCATAAAATATATATCAGTGGTGCTAAACACACCTGTTCACACGTTAAACCACAAATTTGTATTGCACAAATGTCAAAACCACCCAGCAGCAGGAGTTCCACAGACTTTTTACCAAAAGAACCGCTTGCAGGTGGCAAGGTGCTGCTCCTGTTCCCCGGATCCTGCAGCACTTAACTGAATCACTGCTGGCTTGAGAAACCTGACCACCTGCATCGCCAAACACCTGAGGCTGAGTCTCAAAGGTGTGGCAGGCAGTATGGCGACAAAGACATGGCCTGAGACAGATCTTTGTTTGCCACACAGCATCCAGCGACAGCCGCAGGACAGACAACAAAACATCAGGGTGGTGATAACAATACCCGGCTTCCCGCTGATGCCTCAGCCTTATGATGCAGATTCCACCATTGAAAGAAAAAGGAAACAAAGTAATAAGCCATCGCAATAGTAAAGTATGAAGACAGATTGGTTGCTGGACAAACACGAATTGTGGTTATCCTCGCAAATACATTCACATGGGAGCTTAAATACGCAAATTACACAAGACTTAAACATCCGTGTTGACATGGGAATACATACTGACAATAAACAGATTGTGGAGGTATTTCATGAGTGGCATGAAAACGCAAGTAAACAATAACAGATGAAGGAAACAATGAAACAGTTGGTGTCAGGTGTGAAACTTTAAAAAAAAAAATCTCTTATTTCCATCAACTGAAAAAGCAGATCCATTGGCAGCTGTTTACATTGCAGCTGAATACAGTGTAGTTTATTTTTTCTTTCTTTTTTTCTTTCTGTCATTTAATGAACCCTACAGCCATAGCTTCCATTCTTTCGTTCTGAATTAATAGCAAACGGTTGAAAACTGTACAATGCGTTACACCGATGATAAGGCTAATCTCTGAACGCTTTCATGGTGTCCCCTGTCAAAGGCTGACATATGTACACAACAATACCTGGCTTGTTCTCAGACAGTCTTACTCTCAGGTAAGTGGTTTGCACGATGGATTGCACAGCTTCGCATACAAAGTAAAACTGGACCAGATCGCATCCCATTGAGCGCCCGGCTCTGCTAATTGTTTCGAAAGCTCTCGGCGTCTTTAAAAAGCGCAATGTCGCTGCGCTTGGCTGGTCATGCAACAAAGGTAGGCAAGTGTTTCGTCTGGGAAAAGTTGCCCCTGATCGTTATCCATTACACTCATTGTTACTGTGAAAACAAATTAATTTCACGGTTTTTGTTCTTGTGTTTACAGGACTGGCTGCTTTGTTGTGAAAGAGAGTTAGTTGCTGGCTCGGCGTAAAACAACAGTTCCCTCATCCCTTCTTCCCCCTCCCATCACCTGTTCGTTCCTGCATTTACCTTGGTTTATATATATTCAAAATATTTTCTTACACCAGTGTTAAAAGCATTCCAAGTATTTTTGGAAAGAATGTATAATAATCTCTTATAACAACAGTTTTAAAATATATATTATCATACAAAGATGGATAGTAAATAAGTAAATAACTGTCCTGTAACAGTAGATAGTAAAATACGCAATAAGCTGATAGACTGATTCTAATTTTGCTTGGCATCCACAACACATTTTTATATCTCTCCTAATATTTTCTGGTACACTTCATTTCCATAAAATCACGAGCCGCTGCCCCATCGACATTTGTTTCTGTCAAACGACCAAAATCAGATCCACTTTTTGTTTTTGTAGCCCTGGTAATTTGGTTAACAGTCGCGGACATCGCATTCGTCCAGATTTTCTCTTCCCCAATGCCGTCTGTCTTTTTGGCAAAAATCCAACATTTCACACTTCTTGTGAGTTTCTGGAAGCAACATCATCAGTGAAGATGAAAATGTCAATGAAGCTGGACCTGAATTGTCCACCCGACCTCTTTGCACGCAGATGTATGTGCCTCGTGATTCTCCTCTTTAAAACGCACTTACAAAATTTATTTCCTTTTGATTGATGATTACAGACAAGATGTCATCAACAAAACTTTTGTTCCCTTATGGAATCTAGGAACCAGCATCTCCACAAAGCAATTAATCTGATCACAGGAACATGTAGCGCTATATGTCGAGCTCTCTGAGTTCATTTAGCATAAAGATGTTGACTGTCAATGGGATCTTCAACAGGAAACCCATGGTTATCGGAAACGTGCCAATCAATGTCATGTAATTATATCAGTTTCACTATATTTCTTGGCAGAAACGAAGCAATCATTTCTGAATTTAAACCTAAGTAGGTAAGTTTAATGAGTTAATCTACAATTTTGTTTAAATTCTTGTTGTTTCTAAAGTTTATATTAGGTTTTTAAATTATTAATTTTTCTCGTTTCTAAAAGTACGTAATTTAAAAACATTTTCGGTGAGTAGACAAGCATCAAATAAGAAACGAAACTAATCCAGGATGAAATGCTGATTTGATGTTGCTTTGCTGGAGCAGGTCATTTAACATTAAAGGACAGACGCATTACCTTTCCCTGCTTCCACGTCCTAGTAATTTCCGTCGTCACCTGTCAAAGCTTTAGAGAAATCAGTTTCATTGCAAAAGTTTTCAAGAAAGTGTTTCTATCTATAAAATTCAATTCCTAATAACCTCAGATGGTTCAGCTCAGCAATATTCTTTATAGATTCATCACAATAATCATCTCCCGCTTGTTCTCTATCTTCTTCCTCATTGTCATTATCATTATCTTTATCATCATTTCTTGTTCATCTTGCAATAATAAAATAATATATTTGTAGGAAGGCGGTATTTATTTTGATGAGAGACGACAGTTTATTTGTAGTTTTAGTCCTGAATGACCTAACTTAGTCACAGTTGTACTCAGGATTGCTTCGGCCATTTTGTCTCCTACTCCGGTTCCACCTTTCGCGCTGCTTGAAGATTTACATCTTACAGAACATTTTAGCACTTTTTAGCAAAATATTTTAAAAAGCACATTTTATTTCTGAGGCGCCATTGTCACCTCGCATCTTCAATCTCCACCCCTTCACCCCATCCCTACCCATGGAGGGTCAGATGGATGGAAGTTCTGCCCATCTGCATGGGTAACAGTGAATCACACTTAGTGTCTTCTGTCGCTAATCATTTTAGTCTTGTTTCAGCAGCTCAAGACAAGCAAGTGTCTATGTGCAAGATGCATCCGCGGGCATCATTGTCGTATGAGCGTTAGTGTTTACCCAAAGCTCACAAACGTATTTGTTGTTCTTCTTCTTCTCTTTTTTTTACATGCTGTCCAAAGTTCTGCTATACATAACGGCTTGCCGAAATGCAGCACAGCATGGAATTACTTGTGTTGACCTGGTGACCTCTGATGGCAGTAAACACGTCATGGAGGAGGGTACGGGTTAGGGTGAGGGCGTGAAGAGACACTTGTCACCAGTATAGTAAGAATCGAGGATCATGTTTTGTCTCGGGTAAGCTGTTTTTCCTCCTTTCTCTCTCCTTTTCTCTCTCCCTTCTTTCTCTCTTCTCACTCTCTCCATTCTCTGATAGAACCGTCTCCTTGGTTGCGGTAGAGCGTTAGTTGCTGACTCAGGTTAAAACATCAATTCCCTGCCTCTGTATCAACCCCACACGCACACACATCAGTGGATATTACATCCTATAATTGACTGTGTTCTCACTTATCTTTCCCATTATTATACACACAAAACCAAATAAAACATAATATACATCGTTTCATACAAAAAGGAATATAACAATATATAAAAGAGCATTATAACAATAGACACAGAATATCTCGATGTAAAGAATAAATTTCTTCCGTCCCGGAAGATTTCCGTAAAGCCAGTGTCAAATTTTAATTTCAGATTGATTGAGAAATTGATACTTCCGATATCCACTCTTTTGTCTTTCCATTAAGCTTTTATGGCCTTCATATTTTAGGAAAGAAGATTAAAGTGTGTTGTAAAAATCATACATATGAATCATTTGCATTTTGAGAATAGCGAATTTTGAAAATTATCCGAGAGAGCGATTTTTTTTCTCTGGTCGAATGCCTTTATATCGAGATTCTACTTGAAATACAGAAAGATGAGAAAATATTATACAAACAGGAAATGTAACAAAAGGAAATATCACACAATCTATGGAAATTAAAATGTTGGCTGGTGGTGAAAAACTTTTACATCACATTATCTCATAAAATCTCAGATAATTTAATCAAGTCTAGTATACCTCTCCAAACTCTGATTTTGTCCGGCTTCAGAATAATGTAAATAAAATGATTATCACAGCTTTATCTTCATTTTTAATTGCAATTCAAACTGACCACATTTGCATAGTTGAGGAGAGAAGTTACCCAAAGTTCAAATGTTCTTCTTCAGTTTCAATTCACAATAATTCCTCTCAGTCGTTAGAATTATTTTCTGGGAAACGGAAACGTTTTCTTCAAATAATCGAAGCTTGAAAACTTCCACCTTTCTTACTTTGAACAAAAAAATAAATAAATAAAGACTGTCACGTGTATAAATATATAATCCAATCACACGGACACACGCAATCATGATTGTATCAAGCTCAATCTACTTTCGTTCCGCTCATCAATCCGTGCCGCAAGGAGCCTGGTAGTCATTAAATTTTAGCGCTGCTTTGATGAACTTCCTGATACAGCATGGCAGGCCCCACAATTCACCATTGGCATCTCTCCTAAACAAGCATATCACCATGTCGCTTGAACAAAGAAAAATATTTATCCTTCATCGATCTCTTTTTTCCCCCCATTGGCATCATTTCCATCCAGTTTTTTATTCGTCGGTGTATTTCTGCCTTCTCGCTCATCCTGCTTTTCTATGGGATTGATTTGTTACCTTCATTGTTTGCTTCTTGTTTCAGAACTGCGCGTGCTTGCGTGCCTAATCCTCAAGTCCTACAATATTGTGGTTTCCATGGATATTCTGGTAGTCAGGTGAATACAAAAGCAGGCAGGAAGATCCCTTTTATGTCCGCTGTATTATGTTCCTCTGTAGTATCTGTTTGTTTGAAATGAATCATATTTCGTAGAATGTGCCAGCAATGACATTGGAGTCAATGTGAGGCTGGGTTTTGCTTACCTTCCTCTTAGTCTCAGTTCAAAACGATCGACCGTTATTCGTTTACGATAACTTTAACATGAGTTTGTGAAAAAAAAATTGTGAGTTTTAGAGATTGGATGTGAAAGATTGTTTGCTGGCAGAATTAACGAGAATAGCTAGAACAGGAACAGTGTTTTAAGTATTTACAGGACAGGTAAATTTTTTATTGGTTACATATTTTCATCTTTGTTGGACGAAATATTTGCAAAGTTTTTTTTCGGTCTGTTTGTTTCATGGCCAAAGCTTTTGCAAGAAGGTCTTTCTCAGTTTTAGAGACGGCTTGAGCTTGTTTGTATTCCTGGCTGCCAAGTAAGCATTCAGCTCGTGGATTCTGCAGAATTAATGACCAAGTGTGTATGCCAGGGATGGCCGACACCAAACTGTAAACCCGTCTCCGATGACAGATTCTCTGACGATGACTGCAGTTGCCGGCGGCTGTACACCGGGGCTCGTCCTTCGCTGATCCCTCCCGATCCACAGACCCGAGGGAGGAGGCTTTCAAATCTTCAATTTCGTTGCACCATTGATTTTTTTTTTTACCCCTTCGTATTTTTGGTTGATGGAGACGGGTGGAGTGAGTGGGCTTACTGTGTGCGTGAATCGAAAGTAAATGAGGCGAGAAGTGGCGTGAAATGCAACGGGTTTTAAATTGTCACGCATGCGCAGTGGCCCCTGCTTTGAGCCCTCGAATTCGTCTGTCAGGGAAAAATTTTGGAATCTGTAGGCACTCTTCATTATAGTTGACATCTCCGTCATCAAGAGAATATTTCTTTCGGAGCTATCAAAGGAATATTACAGGTGTCTTCGATTACATATTTCACTGTCCCTAATTATTGTCTGAATAGTTCAGTTTTCGTTCAGTTTACATTATTATCCAGGAGGACAGATTTTTCTGATCACCTTTTTATGGAGAGTTTGAAGTGGGTTAGAATGCAAAAAAAAAAAAGCTGTTTCTAAGGCTAAAGCTAATTTTTGTTTCTTTTGGATAATCATCGCTCAGAGAAAACATAGCTTTGAAGATGATGGATGTATATGATGGGGAACTTCAGCTAGAATAGTCATCCATGCTCTACTGCATCACAATTTGTCTGGACGGGGATCATTGAATGATTTCAGTCCAAACTGAAAGTAAACACCAGCTCGTTTCAACTCAGTCCGTTCAGAACATTTTCTCTCCTTTCTTCCCTCCATTCTCTCTAGCCGCTTTCATTGTGTGCAGTATTCCTCATATCTACATGAAGGACAATTTCAGAATAATATAAATTTTGTTTTATTGATTTACATGCTAGAGGCAAATTGTAAAAAAAATGTAGTCTTTAAACTGTCTTCTCTGACACTGTTAGAGAACAATGACCCGTCAAAAGTCTTTTTTTTTCAGTTTGAAGGAAATGAACTTCTAGCAATGGTCAGAGTCGTGACTGAAACTAAAGTTGCAAGAAGGTTTTAAGACTACTTCAGTGTGGTTCATAGTGAATTATATTTCCGTTTTTCATATTGTGAAGTAGAAGACCTGTTTCGTTCATGATTTTTACATTTAATTCTCTCTCTTTCTCTTTCTCTCTTCCTCTCTCTCACACACACACAACAAACACAGATAAACAATGCCAGCAACTCTGTTTATATTTTTTATTTTTCTCAACTTTTCGATCTGTTCATACCATGATGAGGCAACTGTATGCAAACATTAAAATATCAACATAACCTACTTTATTTACATGCTTTTTTGGCAAATAAAAATTCTTACTTTCACATTGTGAAAGCAAAGCTTTTTTTTCACTTCATGATATTTTTTTTTCTTTTTTAAAATGGTGACGAGCAGTCAACAACTTTACGAGGCACGATCGGCACAATCATTAACACCGTCGATAACCTCCCTGAAAACAGTGCGACCCCTCAACCGTTGGACAACAGGAGGCTGACGGGCGTTGGTATCCCTGACGTTCACACCAGAAGTCTGACGTTCATGATTGTCTTCCCCTTGGCATTCACCGCGTGCCTTAATAGTGTGTAAATCACCAAGGCCAACGCAGTGAACACAAACAGGTAAGCCCGTTCACAAGTCCTCTGTCTTCTTGTCGCCATGCCTCTTCAAGCATCTTTTCCGGGAAAAGGGACATAACCCCAATCTCTCCGATCTCTTGTTAATCGAGTTTATCTGACCACCCCTCCCTAACACCACCACCAACACCACCACACATCACCCTACCCCCGGCAGGATGCGCAGTAAACATGGAACCTCATAGGAAGACCCGGCATCCTGGATGATATTGCTAGCAGGCCTGTCTGTGAAACTGTTGAATTAAATAAAGTATCTAACGGCTTCAAATAAAAAATCGCAAACTAAAACCACCCTCAGGCTCCGCCTACATGGCAGCGTGTAGCCAGCCGGCTCATTTGTAGAGCCCAACGGTTCCCACACAGGTCGTCTGTGGGGAAATCAGCAAAAGGCGCTGTTGGTGTCTGGCATCCGTAGCCCGCCCAGCTCAAGTGATGGAGAGAAAAAAAAAAAAAGAACGCGGCCATTGGACAGGAGCCTGGAAGCCAACTGTGAGTCTGCCTGTGGCGCCGCCTGCATCCTCCTGTGACCGGGTTCTGCAGAGGATGCTGCGAGTGACGTAGTACATCTGATCGTGTGACGTCGGCAGCTCCTAACGGTCATGTGGTGGTAAGTGATCGACCACGAACAAAGCTGTGAAACACTGCGAATACTTGATGCTGTAAGTAACGTTCATAACATCTTTTTTTTTCCTCCCTCCCTCTTTCTCTCTTCTCTCTCACCTTTCCTACCCTGAACGAAGAACAAAGAGATGTAAGCTTGGGGGTTGAGTGCCTTCCTCCACACACACACACCGAGCAGACAGACAAGAAATACATTGTCATGACCCAGTCTCTATCGTCTGCCAGCCTCTCTCCCCCCTCCTCGCACGCGCTTTCTGTCAATTTGTTGGCGCGGAGGTGCGCGCGGCGTGCTGGGATTAGCCACTAAATCTCGCGCGGTGCTATTGATCGTAGCACGCATGGCCTCTGCATCTTTCTCTCCATCTCTCTGCCCGCCAGCCATCGCGCGCGCGGATTTCCAGGCGGGAGTGGCGGGCAGTCGGTGGAACAGCGGGGTCGGCCGTGTCCTGGAATGGCCTGTTGTAGCCGGCACTCGATCGATGGCATCGCACCACTGAGGATGGAGAACCAGCCCGGAGGTAGAGGGGAGGGTAAAGGGAGGGATGGCATCGCACCAGTGAGTGAGGAGAACAAGCCCGGAGGGTAAGAGGAGGGTAAAGGGAGGGATGGCATCGCACCAGTGAGTGAGGAGAACAAGCCCGGAGGGTAAGAGGAGGGTAAAGGGAGGGATGGCATCGCACCAGTGAGTGAGGAGAACTAGCCCGGAGGGTAAGAGGAGGGTAAGAGGAGGGTAAGGGGAGGGATGGCGAGCAGACAAGGAAGTCCACCACTGCTGCTGTTACTTAGCTTACTTAGCTTACTTAGCTCCCAGCTCTCGTGCGGAGGATTTTCCTTTTAACCTTTCGCTTTCTTCTTCAAAGACTAGCAAGACTCTTTTCAGGTAGACGGTTCTTATAAAAGTTTAATTAGGATATTTTGGTGACAGACGACACTAAAATATACAGAAAATGTCGTTCGTCATCTAAAACTAAACCAAAAACAAAAAAAATCAAGGACACTGACACTGTTTTAAGACGATTGCTTTTACTTTATAAATATTCTTGACATCCATAAGATGTTTTCAATTTATTGAAGCCCCATCTTCAGGTGATTATAATACACAGTGTACTTTGAGTTCTCTCCTCTGTCTCTCTCCGTCTCTGTGAGGCGGTGCCTTCATAATCCATTATGTAATAAATAAGTAATTTTCATGTAAGAAGATTGCGTAAGTTTTATTTTCCACTGATCAAAAAATGTTTAGAGAGTGGATCAAGCTTTAAAGAAACATTTGGAAAGATTAGAAAGGACAAAATTCGTGAATCAACATTACACGTTAATTGCAAGTTTTGAGTACAGTTTATTTTCAGTTTAATCTCTGTATATTTTTCTTACATCACTAACCTTCACAAGATTTTCTTTCACTTCGTCTTTCTTTAAATTTGTTTTTATGTCATTAGATATCGATTTATAAAAGTGTGTGTGAACATATGTGTGTGAGTGTGTGTGACGTGTCAGTGTGTGTGTGTGTGCGAGAGAGAGAGAAAGAAAGAGCCAGAAGGTATGGGAGTGGAAACAATTATTTATGTCTCTTATGAAATCAATACTTCATTTTGTGTCACAAAAGTTTCGCAGAGTACATGTCACAGTAATTGTGTGTATTGATTGTGTCACGTCACGTCACAGTCACTAGCAAAGCCCTCATTAAGCCGAGCTTTTCAATTCGCCTCATCGTGATTATCTCACCCCACCCCCTACATCTCTATCTCTCCCTACATCTTTCTCCTGTCTCCTTGTCCTCTTCTCAACTGTCAAGTGATAAATTTAACGAAACAAGGGACGGAATCTTAATAGTATAGATTCCTTCCCTTCTCCATCGTCTCCAGGACCTGTCCCTAGAAGACAAGTCATTTAAATGCCACAGTAATACTTTCGTCCAAAAGGTAAATAAACCTACGTTGGCGTGCATGAAAAAAGCATTAATTTGAAACTATCAATTTATATATATATATAGATGCCTGAATAACTTTCCCCCCAGTTATTCCAGTCGACTGGGAGATAATTATAGCTCTAGAAATATAAATTGGAGGCACTCTATAAATTTAGATACGAAGTTAAATTTAGATACAAGTTAAATTTAGATCAGGTTAAAATGTAGATATAGGTTAAATTCTTTTTCTTTTCACTTGTCTTTTCATCGGCCTATACCAACAGCCCCAATTGTTTGAAGAAGCCTTATTAATCATGCGTTCGTAATTAATTAATACTCAGCTTCTCTTTTATGGGTAACGGGAATATTTTGTAAGAACACCCTGGTTGATTATTGTTTGCAGTTGATACAAACATATCTCCAGGGATTTAACTCAGTGAAGGTTGTGTAGGAATCACTTGTACTGCCTCTTGAGTGTCGGAAGATATTATGAGATGGAGGGTAGTAAGTTTACCCGAGTTCATGTGGGCTATGAGGCGAAAAAGATGACGAGTCAAAACCCAGAGAACGATAGGAAACGAGCTGACAAACATATAAAAACACACACACTCTCTCTCTCTCTCACACACACACACATTCTCTTGTTTTAACAGAACAGCACTTGTCACAATCTGATTACAGTATCAATCTGGTTCCCGCTTGTTGTTCGTTTCCAGGGAGGAACAGAAAAAAAATCCCAAAGACATGGCGCCGGATACACTTAATTGTGGGCACAGCACTCGATGCCTGCATCAGGACTGGACTCCCACAGACCTTGGCTACCAAAAATAAAAAATAAAAAAAAAGGCGACAGCCAGAAGAGAAAAAAAAATTGCCCTGGAAAGTTCGCTTTATCTCTCACACAGGGAAAATACGAGAAGAAATTCTTGTCAGCTCCCGGCCTAGCTCATTATCTCAGAAATCGATGGAGTGTCATTAAGAGTATCCCAAACGAGGCGCAAACTGTTTTCTGGAGTCATCAGGTATAAAGCAGGGCAGTGCTGCCATCGATCCTCCAGGCCGGGATGCTGGCGCTGGCCACGGAGGCAGTCGCGTGACCGTTACAACTACTGGGTAGCCAGGCTCCCCATCCAGCTGGCAACATGCCAGCTTTCTGTCGTGGGATTTTTTGGTTTGTTTGTTTTTTGTTTTTTTTGTTTTTTTGTTTTTTGTTTGTTTGTTGTTTTTGTTTGTTGTTGTTTTGTTTTTGTTGTTGTTTTTGTTGTTTTGTTTAAGTGAGAAAATAAATTGCCAAATTTTTGAAGTACTTCCAAGCTGAGCATATCTGTACAGTCTTCTAGCTGACAATCCAATTTTTAATTTTTTTTTTATGTGTTACTTTCTCCCATTTTCAGACTGCATGAGGTCAAGTTCGCAGGGTCATGTATGAGGCATTAAATCTCTCGAGCGTCTTATGAGCAAGGTAATGTTACAGTTGTAACAAACCCTTTTAAATGTACGGACATAAATGGGCACACACGGAAAAATCCCCAAATCAAGTTGGTTTGAAACGGGTCGCTTTTCATTTTTATGTTCGCATCGAAAATCGTAAATATAGTGGAATAAGGAAAAGGAGTCACTAGCTAATTTTGGCCTGTATATCAACTCATTAAGCATGCTCAGTGAAAAAAAATCCGATATAAATTTGCATAGTTCATCGATAACTGTGTTATCTGGGTCGCTGGGACACGAAGACGTGTGAAATCAGATGCATAAAAACAAACTAGCACCTCTCCAAAAAAGGACAATCCAGAAGAAACAGAATAAGAACTGTGAGACGGATGATTGCTGCAATTTTTGTTTTAAGTGTGGCAGGTCTCCATTACTATCATTTACACACGCCTACGGATGCACGCAAGTGAGAGAGAGAGAGAAGAGAGACAAATTACTGAGTCCGCGACGCATACAGATGGCCTTAGAAGCACTTCCGCCGGTCGCCCGTGGGCGTCAGTCCACTGTGCCAAGCACCAGTCTGGCCATTCCATCCAGCCTGCAAAGATTTCCCGACAGCGCCTCAGTTCCGAAAGCGAAATCTCATTACAGGGCTTAGTTGTCATGGCAACGACGTCATCGCACAGTCGATGAGGACCGCATATTGAGCGAGGAGCCTCCAGACAACGGTGTTAAAACTCATTTTCCGAAAAAATAAAACCCAACAAAAACAAAACAAAAAAAAAAACTGGTTAGTGAGTGACATGAAGCGAAAGTTGAAATTATAGACGCCATCCTCCATATGCTGTGCTTTGGTGGCGAGCGACTACTCCCAGGGTAGGAAATTATCGCCGGAGCCATCTGCACCGACACCAGCATGCGAGCGCCGGAGAAGCAAAGCTTGGAGCCAGCTTTTCTGCGTTTTAGGGGGTGGAAAAAGTGGCATTCTTCTGCTTTTAGAATGCCTGCAGCAGTTGCAGAACGTGCTAATTATACCGCGCCCTGGGGGCCAAACATCAGCTCGCTGGCAGGACACTAAGAACACTTTTTTTTTTTCCATTTTAAAAGCTCCAAGACAGCAGCACGAACATGGAATCCTGATTAGGGTGGTGGCCATGTCAAAATGATCCCATGATCAGAACAATATGATTTTTCTCTGGCTCATCTTATTTTTATTTTTTTTTTTTTTACCGACCCTTGTTCTCCGGCATATCTCTCGTGCGTGATCAGAAGATGAAGTTTTCTCCATTTTTGGTCTTCATTAGCTTCCTACACAAACCGCCAAGAAACATTGCTGTTGAATACTCATTTCGTGTTTGTCCAGCGGCAGTATTGCTCATGATAATATTTAATAAAATGTAAAATTATTATTACACCACTGTTTACAGTCCCTATACCCCTTCATACCTTTATCCATTGCATTACCTTATACTCTTGCACTTCATGTTGCGACTATGCGTCATTGTCTGTTACCTAATGTTCATTTAAAAGAAAGAAAGAAGCAACGAATAAATGAACGAACAAACGAACGATAGAAAGAAAGAAGCAACGAATAAATGAACAAAAACGAACGATAAAGAAAGAAAGAAGCAACAAATAAGTGAACGAACAAACGAACGAACGAAAGAAAGAAGCAACGAATAAATGAAAAAACAAACGAACAAAAGAAAGAAAGAAAGCAACCAATAAACAAACAAACGAACGAACGAAAGAAGCAACAAATAAACGAACGAACTAACAAAAGAAAGAAGCAACGAATAAACCAACGAACTAACAAAAAAGGAAGCAACGAACGAACGAAAGAAAAAAAGAAAGAAAGAAAGAAAGAAAGAAAGAAAGAAAGAAAGAAAGAAAGAAAGAAAGAAAGAAAGATCATTATGCATACAAACTCAGAAAGAGCGAGAGAAATATTTTCGATTTTCTTTGTTTAAAAGCCACGACCGTCTCATGTCACCAGAGTGCACTCATGACCCCCAACACTGCAGCCTTCCATTGATGACTGCTCACGTTCCAGGCTAGCTAGCACCGAGGGTTATTGCTGATCCCTTCAATTTTTCTCGCACGTGCCTTCTCATTCATCTTCCCGTCACACATGACTATTTTGCATATTGACTGGGCTTCGGAACTTTCTGCGTGTCGCATGCGCCAACTCGAGTGTGACTAGGAAGGGGAGATCAGCCCCACTGGAGTTGTTGCGGTTCCACTCGACTGCGTTCTCAACAAACCGAAAGCGCGCTGAGCACGAAAAGGTGTTGGGACCCGTAAGGGTTGGCTGGTCACAGGCACTTCCAGGAAATGAACCCTACCTTTCCTTATTGCGTCGCGGAGAGATTAATGGATTTCGAAGGTTTTATTACAAATAATTGTGCTCCTAAGCAGGATCGATAGTTTCATTTTTTTAATGGAGGAGAAAGGCAATATCACTCGAGTCATATTTTCCTATTTCAGCCATTCACTCGGTGAAATCAGTTGTCTGACAGAGTTTGACGGGAGATGACTTCACAGCTTTAGATGACATTTTGCTTTATCGTGTTGAATTTGATGAGTCTTCCTCCTATCATTCATTCTCTCGAGTTTTATTTGTTTTCGGCTTCAGGTTTCCTTTCTTCCATCTTATACATATATATTCCTCTTGTGTGTATGTGTGTCCATCTTAATTCTGAATACATATTAAGCTCAAGAAAGAAGGAGTGATTTCTGTGGCATTTCTAAGTAAAGACTAAATTATATTCTTTGTCAATTCAGAAGAGTGACCATTTACTGTCTTGACATAATAATGAACAACAACAATAACAAAATTTTCTCAGCCCTAACCTTTTGTGACCAAAATAAGCATGTGTGTGTGTGTGTAGACACACGAGAAATGCAACACGAAAAGTATTTCTCAAACAAGTTTTCCTTTTCCTGTTATTCCGTATGATCTACACTTCTGCAAACATTCCCAATGACAGTTCTGCGAATCTGTTTTGCTGGTGTTTGCTGCTTGTTTTTGGTGATTTATAACCTGTTTTAAAATTTACCGTTGGTTTTCGATTTTTTTTCTTTTTTTGTGACATATGTAAAGGAAGCTTCCCAACTTGACTAAACAGGATTCACGTCACATAATTGTTCAATTTTCCGACAGTATAGGTCCCACAATTTTTGTTGTTTTTTTTTTTTTTGTGTGTGTTTTTTTTAGTGAAAAACTTTATGAAAGAAAACTCAGGCCCGTTAGGCATGCAGTATATAGCCGCTTGCTTAGAAATTTGTAGAAGGATGCTAGCCTTATTTCTAAACTTCAACCTGGATGCTTTCAAAATTGGAAACAATGAGGTTTGAAGCTATGGTTCATTGCTAACCGCAAAGTTCATAGCTCTAAGCTTCAATATTCGAGTGTTCGCTTACTTCTTTATATATATAGATATAAAACACTAAACTTGGTTAGTAATACTTCCTTCGGCGTGTTTAACGAGTACATTAGGTGTTAAGTGTGCAGATGTATGCATACGAATAGTCTATCTAGTCAGTTTATTTTGCTGAAATGACACATATAACTTGTCTTGCAATACTAAAATAGTATGTGGTAAATACTAAGACTAGTTCTCAATTAATCATAATCTTAGTCTACAAATACAACCGCAACACAAGATACATCGAGAATCCGCAATACGGAAGTCAGTTTAAAGGCGTGGAAAAAATATACAAAACAAATAGAACATTGGATTTAGACATTTTAGTACATGAAATTAATTATAAAACCCCACTGGCTTCTAAATTTCTAAGTGTTTTTTTTTTTTTTTTTTGCTTTGTATTTTTATTACTTTGATAAATAATGTTCAACTGCAAGTTTGACCATATCAGCGCAAAGGAATTCAACCATTATAATTTAAATTTTCTCAGAGTGTTTACTTCAAAGTTCGCCCGTATGACTTACACTCCAAAAATTTGTTTTTTGAAACAGAAAGCGGATTTTACAAAAAGCAGTTTTTAAAAAAAAGCTTGTGCCCGAAGCTTCGCCCTTTTCTTACACATTCACACGTGCAAACCGAGTGTTTCGCTGATTTCTGGCCAGAACCTGTCCATGATCCGTGCGCATGCGTATATTTTTTTTTAAAAGGGAACATCACGCGGCTCGTGATAAACAGCGATTCCCCACCATCCCCACCATTCCATACCCTCCCGGGCTGCCGTGCTTTCGTGCGTTGGGCAGATGCTCGGGTCACGTGACTTTATCCGCTTAGCGTCAATCGCCTTGGCGAAAGAACATTAGCTCTGCAAAAAAAGCGGAGACAAGTCAAAAGTTGAAACCTCGTCCTCATCCCCCTCCCCTGCCCGTGCAGCTGGATAAGCCAACCTTTGTCTCACCTGCAGCAAACACTGGCCGAGCCCTAACCGTCACTAACCAGGGCTGATGAGGCTCAGACTCCACTGACCCGCTAAGACCCAAATATGTGGCCGGTGTCGGTCTCCACACATCAATCCGATTCCACAACCGGTCACTACCTGTCAGGACCAGGGGTTAGGGAGGAATGAAGGCATGTTTCAAATTATCTCGACATCTATCTCACGTTTACAAGCGAGTAAATTTATTTTTTATGGTCAATGCGTCCACCGGAAAATAATTTCATTAATAAATGTCCTACGTGGGGAAGGAGAGTAACTATAACGGTAATTGTAACTTTAAAAAAAATGAAAAAATCAAATTAAAATTGAACTAACGTTTTCCAAAAATTATTGACAACTTGTTGCATTCAGGCTAGAAAATAACTTCCTTTATAATGGTTACTACGTGGTCAGGAGAAATAATTTTCTTTATTGTGGTAAAAAAATATGTACGTAATGCTCATCACGTGGTCAGAGATATATATTTGTGGTCAGGAAATATATATATATACACCATCAGTACTCTTGCTATGACTCACAAGGAAGTCCACAAAAAAGGAAAATTTAGCGAAAAGGAAATTTCTAGAAAACCCTTTGAATACGACAATGGACTGGAGCAGCAAACCCTCGATGGCTCGGCCATTGCAAAAGGCAAGTCGAGATGTCCACTTCTTGCAGACAGTGCAGGCGAATGACCACTAACCTTGTCTCAGGTGATCCTTGAGTCGGACAGGTCAGTGATGTCTGGCTGTCGAGCACACTCCTCGTCAAACATGGAGGACCAGGAAGGCGTGCTGGCTGATCAGCTTGAAGAACGGTCTTGTTGGCGAGTGGAAGGAAGGTAATTAGGCCCTCGGGTCACCGCATTTCTGATCATTAACTGCGTTTTAGGTTGGTTGGGAAAACCTAGGACCATCTGTCAGTGAAGTTTTATCTTCGGGGGCAGATGTTCCGGCCAATCTCGGCCAGTCACTCTTTCGTCTGTGACGTCAGAAGGCGTCTACGACTAGTGTCGACATCTGCCGGGGTCTTTCTGAAGGTAAATAGGTTGTTGACAAGTTTGAGCAAAAGTAGTATTCCGCCAGCTACCCTTGGGTCGAAGAAGACAGATGCTCAAGAATGGCTTCGACCGTCTGCAACAAGGATTTGATTGAGCTGCAGTCGACAGCCGGTCAAAATCTTGTTGGCAGACGACGATTCCGCCTCCCCTACCCATCCTTTCCAACCATCTGCTCGGTGAGACGTCTGAGAAAAACACTCTTTCAATCAAAAACTGGACTTCCTTCACAAAAGTTTGTCTGTGTGATGGACGCTTAACGTCTGCTCAGTAAAATCTTGATCAACTGTATAGTGCTTACTGCTGCACGTATTTACAAAATCGGAAAAAACGGTTCTTTAAAGCATGGAATGTTATAAGAGATGCCCACCTGTTCACGTGGAAAAGTTGTGTAAATAATTCACTTTTACCAACTTTCTCTCCTACATGATTTTGTAAAGAAAGCTGTAGTGAGTTCTGATTGGTTTATATTGGTCTAAGCGACCTCCGGCTTAATTGTTCTCAAACATAGCATCACAATTGTTTTATTTTGATTTTCTCATTTTTCTGGTCCATTCACTCTCAATGTAAAAAATTATTTCCTTTATCAAATGTTTAACTTTCAATAAAATGTTCACGCATTCGTTGGGCCTTCTTTCTTGCGAACACCAGCACGTGAAGTAATATTTGCTCTTCTCCATTATTTATGAAGTTTAATTTTTAAGTAAGAAACATTCATATTTACCATACTGTTGTCTATAATTCTTGAAAAAATTGTTTCAAGTGCATGACAAAGAAAAGCCGATAAAAGACCGACTCGGAGCGCATGCGCACAGAAACCTGTTCAGTACCTTTACAGAAGATGTCGCGCTCGAGACTGAATTCATTTTTCTCGCAGGTTCTTGTTGTCAGTGGGGTTTGAATGTCATCTCCAGTTCATCACAACCTTACACTGATTTGATTTTATCTGATTTGTGGAATTTCCGGCAAATGCGTTAGATTGAAAAATTCCCCAGTTCTATTTATAGCACTTACGTAATTCCTCCTATTGTTGTGTAATCGTCAAACTGACCTCCACGCGCATATCTCGAGCGCAGTGACCTCCTCCCATTACCCCGATTTGGTCGCAAGAACCTGATCAAGCAGGAAGCGTGGAGAACCACAAAAGCTGTCTGCTGACACAGGCTCCTGATGAGCCGCCAATACTCAATTTCCGAGGCTCTAGGGGGACAGACTGGGTAAATGCTTAGTGGAAGATCAAACGTAGATAATGGCTGGTTGTATAATGGGTTATTTCTTTTTTTTACTACCCTGATGGCGACATATTACACGGATGATGACGGTGCCTTAATGTGCGGGTGGGTGGAGTAGTGCGGGTGATGGACATTGTGTACAGAGTGCTTGGGTTTCGCAAGAATCCTTTTTCATAGTTTATCGCAAAATTTTCTTTCTCTCTAAAACATTAACGATAAGTTCTTGTCTACTTCAGAAATTTTATTTGTGAAGTTAAAAGTGCAGAGAGAGTGCAGGAGGTAAGAGAGGAGTATGTTAGGGTGGGGCGGGAAGTGTGCTTATTTACCCCTCGTGACGTAATCAACTGACCCCGCCTCACAAAAGTTTTCTGGGAAACATACCCCGATGACTGTCGGTATTGATCCTTCAACGTCCCCCTCCCAACTAACCCTCCCTTCGCCAGTGAAAAAGTTATCATGGAACCCGACAGTTGGGCTTTTACTGTTTAGTATGCATGAACTGCGCTCACGTCACAGCTCGGCAAAGTACAGTTCAGGCGCTGTTAACATGCACGCACACTCCCACGGACATTTCCATACAATGCATTTGCATACGGAGGAGCTGCATGCACAACCCCCAATCGAAGCAGCTGAACAGCTGACCCCTCCCTAACCCCTGCCCGTAACGGTCCGTACAATAATTATTCCGGTTGGGTGGACAGAGGTCAGTCTGTTCAGTGACGCGTGGAAAGTGAAGCCCCGGTCATGTTCTCACATTTTAATGCAACTTTTTTTTTCTTTTTTCTGTAAAGCGCCATATATCTGCCCATAGGACCGGCATATGGGGCTATATAAGTTCATTGTTATAATAATAATGTAAGTGTGTGTGTAAATTGAATTCGGACGCTCGCTGTACTTATAAGTGTATCAGGAATTTGTAGTCCTTGAGACGAAGAATAGTGAGTGGTTAACTGTGTCTAAGATACGACACAAGGAGCTACTACGCCCTAACCCCTGTTTACATTAAAAGTCCCACAGCCTTACTCTGCAATACCAAAGGCAAGGTTAATGGAGGGTGGAGCTCTGAACTTAAGCACGTTAATTAGATGACCATTGAATCCTCCCATGCGTGCACCCTGCTTTAAACTTGGTCTCGGTTGGTAATTGCATTTATATAAAGCAGTGTTTACAGATGCCGGTTTCCGGACCAGTAGTTAAACCAAACGATCAACACTCATTTTCTCCTGACGCCTCCCTGACTGGGGGGGACAGTGCAGTCTGAGGTCAAAAGTAGCACGTGGCACGCTCAACAGCCTCTCAAGAGAATTCGGTGAAATCCATTCAATAGAATAGTCACTCGACACGAGTATTGCAAATTTGCTCTTGTTTCCCTCTCGAGAAGCAATGTCGCAGGGATAACTTTATCCGTTTCTGTTATTCGTGACTGGCTGCAACTATTCGCGGTTACCTGCGTGACTGCCTGAACTGTATGTGCGTGTGAATATTTAGGAATATTTTTTTCTGCTATTGTTTCATATTGTTGCACGTGCATGCGTGTGCGTTAATGAACTCGGCAACCTTGTCCAACTTGGAGAGCTTTCGGAGAGCGTGCGTGCGTGAAACATCGTGACTATTTGATGTCTCAGCAACCAAACTCCAGGGACGGGATAAAAAAAAACCAACCTGCCCACGACTTCGACTTTTTCCCACTATTTCCAATTTACTGCGGTCAGCCATTCAAAGTTCACCACCACCACCACCACCACTACCACCACCACAGGTTCGTGGTCGCAGCGCTGAAGCTAACGAGCTGTGCGAGTAATGTCTTGATGCCTTGTCCTAAAGAAAGCCATGAAAGACTTTTTCGAACCGTTCTGGAATAATGAGCCAGATGGAGGTGGGGAGTGGTCCGGCCGGGTCTCCAAAGGCAGGCCAGCGGCGGCTGCAGCGGAGGCCGTCGGAGTGCAGGAAGTTCTAATTACCGGCTTTGCCAGGACACGGGCGGCCTGCAAATGTCTGGCTGCCCTGCCTGGTGCCGCGAGTGATTCATCGGGTGGGCCAATGGGACCCACGCAGGCCAGAGCCCTAGTGCCACATCAATTCTCAACGTCAGCGCACCATCGACAAGCGTGATTAGCCGATCCCATCGTACGGCAAGAGAGAGAGATAGACTGAGTGAGAGAAAGAAAAAAAAAGAGTGGTTGGACAGAGGTCGCTCGGATGGCGGTGAGCAGATTTTTATGAAATAGATTTTATTTCCCACCCACCCCAATCCCCATTCTGCTCACATCGACCTTTTAAACTTCCGGTTGCCGCGAGCATAAGGAGCTCATGTATGACTAATATTTGATGTCAACTCCCTTGTGCTTTGATGTTTGAGTTCTCTTGTCGGTCAACTGAAATTTCATTTGATTGGTTATTATCTTGGAAAGACCCATTTGCTCCTTTTATATCGGTCAGTACGTAAATCTGTTATAATTTCATTAGTAATAATATTGTACTTCACTATTGGTTGATTCATTCGTTGGTCAGAATTAATTTCAGGGTTTGTATTCTCGTAAGAACAAAAAGAGGAATTTAGTCCAGAAAGCAAAGTAATAATCTTTGAAAAAAAAAAAACTGTGTGAACTACAAATGCAGGAACATGTAAGACAAACTCGGTCAGACATAGCTAAACTATCAGGCTCAGAGCTAATGACAAAACGAGAATTACATTTTTTCAACAAACCCACTGGAAGGCCATCAAGTTCAGCAATCACAGAAAAGAAAAACTGTATTATTCCCCAGGGAAAGCTGACACTTATTTAAAAAAAATAACGGTAAGCAAAGACCCGATTCTTTTTCACAAGATAATGACAGTTGCACACATCTAATCTTCCACTCCTACCCCTAACTGCTGCCGCCTGGTCTGAGACTGATTTGAGACTTAGGCTACCCGTACCAGGGTCGGTTTCGTCTTAATAGATGTCTTGACAATTAAATAACTTTGCATATATTTAAATATGAGTCGAAAACCCACCAACAGTTTTCATGGGAGATTATTGACACTATTCAAGGTATGTTCTCTATATCTCCCATGATTCCTTCAACCATTCCTGGCAAACACTGTTATTGGAGACAAATATTCCTGCCCCCTTCCTTCCTCCCTCCCACGCATATATCAGCAAGCCGTCAAGACGAGATTAAACAAGCCATTAAGCAGATTACAACATTCGTTCCGCCATCGCAAAGCGCATGTGCAGCCGGATGGCAGGCACCCTGGCAGGAACCCGTTCCTGTGACGTGACTACTGTGCCAGCACCCGGTTAAATATGAGTTCTCTTGTGTCTGTGTTTAATGATTCATGCCGTTAAGTCGATCCCTTGCAGACCCCCACAGCTGGAAGCCTGTCGCGCCACCCGCCGATACCCACCCGAGGAAGCGAATCGACTTCAGCACCACCGGCGACGATATGTCTTGTGACAGGATCTGGATTTCCGCGACACTGGCAGCCAGCAGTTTAGTAAACCGTTTTCTTAAAATAGTTATTTCCTATAAAATTGTATTTTCTCGTAATTTGGATAAATTTATCACAAAGCTCTGCAAGTACGAGTACATTATTTTTTTATTATTATTTTCAACCTTCGCAAACAACTCGTGTTCATGTGTAATGCGACACAAAGAAATAAAGGCAAAAGGTAGAAAATACATTCTTTGATTTTCGACAGACCGATAAAATAATGATAAAAATGAATCTTACCTTCATGCGTAGCTCCCATGGCAACTGCCAACAACCCACGTCATGTCGCAGGACACTGTCATCTACTGTCAAAAGCCGACATAAGAAAATATATTTTCAGCACACGACAGAAGCCTTTGATGACAAAGACAATTACTGCCTGTTTGAAGAGGAAGATTTTTTTTTCTTTTTTTTTTTTTTTTTTTTTCAGAAGCACTTTGCATGACAGGCAGCCGTTAGGAAACATCTCATTTTCCGGCTTTGAAGATTTTTATCCTCTTTTGTGGACGGCATCACCCTCTACTTCGCGCACACGAATTTGTCTTGGCTGCCGACACGGTCGAAGTCTGCAAGTGTTTTCTTCTGACAGTCGGGTACCGCAGCCTGGTGCGCCGGTCTGTCGGGACATGACCAACAACAACCATCCGTCGCCTTAAGGCACACACTGCGCGTGTTGCGCGTGCCGGTGGGGGGAGCGGGTGTGGGGTAGAAGGGGTGGGTCGGGCTTTTTTGTCTCTATCCCTCCCGGTGGCCGGTAGCCAGCAACCGACGTCGACTACTCCACGAGACTCTGGCATCTCCCTTTCGGCGGAGCCATTTTTTATGCCCAGGCTCACAAAGCATGTGCATGCCGGCGCCAGAACGAGGCTCGATATCTGTCGCAGTGCGCATGCGCGGCTGATCAATTTTCTTTTGTTCAGGCTTGATGGTCATCAGCGCCGGTACAGACGTGGGTTTTCCACGCACGCACGCACACACCGGCGCGCGTGCGTGTGTGTGCGTGCGTGCGTACTCTGCCAGCACATTTCGACCCTGTCACACACACACACACGACACAATTCCTTGCGACCATTCCTACCTCTCGCCCCACCCCATGCGCTGCCTCTCTCTCTCTGTCTCCCTCTCCAGACCCTCCCATGTCATCCCTCCAGTCTCGTTAGGGGCTTCCCTTCATCCGATTATGTCGGCACATCTGGGCCGCTCGCATAGGCCCGGGCGCCTGCGCCAAGACAAAAGACCGTAATGAGACAGCTCGACCACTCGTGAGGAAGATGGGGAGGGTAGGGTAAAGGGGGGTGAGGGGAAACCAACGGTTCGAACGTTGACATTCGGACAGCTTCGGTCCTGCTGCTGTGAAGGACCGCGGGGCCGATGCGACTGCAGCTGGTAGCAGATGGTTCACGCTCATCCTCACCCCTTCCCCACTCCTCCTTCACCAGCACCAGAGTGCAGCGGCGGTTACATTTTTTGCACCCAGAATCAAAAAAAAAAAAAGCAAAGCTTTTTGGCGTGCAACCAGACCGCCATGTAAGGGATAATGTCTTGGAAACGGTTCTTTGGGAGTCATTCGCAAATCCTTTTGTGCCACGGACATCTGTCACACGCCGCAGCGGAACGTGACAGCGTGGTGTTGACACTGGTGTTGTCAGACCCAGAACATCGACAGAAGGGCGACAACGGCACAGAAGCAAACGGCTTAATGGTAATCATCGGCGCAGGGTGCGGACGATCGTAAAAAAAAAAAAGTGTGGGAGGATACACTGAACAGTTTCAGAACAACGGGAGACAATGGTACTGTGGGGTGCGACACGAAATGTGCGTGGGTGGCATCCTATCTACGCATGAACTGAAACCCAGTAACCTTAACCTCCACTCCTATACTCGCCATACTTCTTGAATTCTTCGTAAATTTTTTATATTTTTTATTAATTTTTTTTGTAAAGAATGGTAGGAGCTTAAATATTGGTTCACATTTAAGGAGGCAGCCGTCACCAAGCTCTCAGAATTTTTAAACAAGATCTTGAGCCATCATTATTTTTTTTTTCCATTAGCAGTTTTAGTTGAATAGGTCATAGTCATTCTTTATATCATACTCTTTACTCCAAAAAGCAAATACTGTCAACTATGTTTTTGCTCTTGAAGTGCAGGATACGGAGTTAAGTAGCTTTCTAAATCTTTATGTCTTGAGATTCATGAAAAAAATAGTTCTGAGGTGCTGTGAAAAGACAGGGAGGGGACTGGAGGGGGAGAGTTAAAAAGCTGGAGCACCATGTTGCTGATAAAGGATTGCCTAGGTGAAAGTCTTAATCAGGTTTGGCAAAGTATTTTAATATAACTGTAATATGTAAGAAACTTGCCAAACTTTGTCAAACATTTGTCCGATTTGTTCTGTTTTAAAGGGCCCTAAGCGTGTGGTTAAGACACAGGAAGTATTTTTTTTTAAAGAAATTAAAGACCAGGTAATACGCACGAACGTGTGAGTCGAGTCCTTCGGTATCTTGTGACATATTCATGCCATTTCCAAAGGACAAAGACAGGTACGAGCGAGTTTCGAAATGATTCACTCGCAGCAAAAACTTGTTTCGCGGAAAGAGAGTCCACGCTGAATTTTAAAGGAATTTTGAATGGAGGCTACCCTAGGCTTCGGTAGGATTATGTGGGTGAGTAGTTTAAACTGAAAGCCATCGTGCTCACCATCTCATTGGCGCCGTTGGACTATGTCAGATGATCTACTGTCAGCGCTTATTTCGTGCCGATGTCAGTCGCCATGTCAGACTATATCATCATGTCGGATAATATCATCATGTCGGACTATATCATCATGTCGGACCAGACCACCACTACATTCACTTTCACCTCATGATGTCACAAGTCCCTGCAGACAACGGCCCACCTCTATTGTGACTAGCCTCATTCTACCGACTGCGGCGCCCACTGGGAGCGGATTAATAATTAATAAAGAATTAGTAATAATGTCGGACTGGTCTGGCGTGCGATAGCTGGGTCTGGAGAACATGCAGTACGACAATGGGTCAGTTATGGTCGGCGGAGAAATATCACAAACGAAAGGACTACCTGAGTCATAAAGCAGAACATTTTGTTCAGTTATTGAGCGGCGGCACGGCATGGCGGTAATTCATCCTCTGGTGGCTTTGCCGTTCCGTAGATGCTTTGTCTCCAAGTTCTGAATATAATTTCTTGTATTATAATAACTCTTGTGTTTCCAGGACTTTCTACCCAGCAGAGCTGTTTTAAGACAACAGACCTTATTATGTCAGTCTTACACGAGATATCAATTAAGGGGAGCAATGCGCGGGGGGAACTACGGGACCTTAAATCCTTCAGAAATATTCAGTGAAAATCCCCAATCACTGGCTAGAAAGAGACTTTGACAAAATTTACCAGACATATCTCAGAATGTGTGAAAATGTTCGGCAAGTTTTGTTATATGACCGTCTTGCAAAGATAGTCACACCTTGACAAGGTGAACCTTGTAAAGAAAGTCATTTCTGTGATTACTTTTTACAGGTGAGAGTCCCGTTGCTGCGCGATCAGGTCGTCCTACCTTCTTGCCCCAACACCCGCCCACCCGATTTCTTGTTAACTAGCAACGGGTAAGCACGAGTGGTGTTAGGATCCCTGGTTCCTGCCTGCGTCCAGCTCTGGCACAAGCTTGGCAAGAACCGTGCAAGTAGCTTGTTCTCTCCGTCAGCAAGTATCGACAGACCCTCTAGTCGCTGTAATTAAGATCGCTTGTCGCCTTGCTGGCCAGGTATTGACGGAGCCCCCCGCACCTCCCGGCCAGCCAGTGTGCACCACCAGCACGTGCACGCGCTTTCAGTCGCCAGGCCTGCGCATGCACGATCGTGTTCTCGACTGCCGGTGGACAGGACACACCGTTCCAGAAATCTGAGACTGACTCATAGAAGCAACGCATGTTCGATAATTACGGAGTGGAGGAGGAGAGAGGAGGGTGGACATGCTTCAGACTCCGTTGCCAACCTGGCACGTGAGTCCATGCATGGGACTAATTGCGTAGGTCGGTACCAACAGGTGCGCGCAGGTAGATTGACACGAAAGCACCCAGGTGAGGCGGAGGCACAAATCCATACGGTTGTGTCACGTGGGATGTGGAAGAGACAGGTAAAAAGAAGTCGATACACGTAATGACTCACGTAAAAGTGTGTGCGTGTGTTGTGTTCGCGCGTGCAGGAACAGAACCTTTGAAGACCTGTTCTTCGCATGTTTTGTATATTAATCTTTGAGATGCAGATTGTACAACAACAGGAAAAAATACAAGTACAC
This sequence comes from Pomacea canaliculata, assembly GCF_003073045.1. Lineage (NCBI taxonomy): Eukaryota > Metazoa > Mollusca > Gastropoda > Architaenioglossa > Ampullariidae > Pomacea > Pomacea canaliculata. The sequence continues at coordinate 11,381,286 of NC_037599.1, forward strand.
GCTTGCACACACACATACACACACTATATATATATATCCTTCACTCACTCACATGTACTCTCGAAGTGCAACACCTGCACTAACCTGTCACCATGGTCGGTGTAATGAAGCGCTGGAACGGTCTCACGTGGGCAGCCATGAAGACCTGGCCGATCGATGGGTGGAAATCACCGGCGCTACCTGGCCAGGTATTGATCTGGCAGCAAAAGCCGTTGTTTGTCACGTGACGCTTGTTGGGCCGCAGTGACGTAGGGCGGTGGGACTTTGTGTCAAAAGCAAGCGCTACACAACTCAAGCCATTCATGGTCTGTAAGTTTAGAATTGATGGTGACACGAGGAGAACTAACAGTGTAATAACACTCTGGTCTGTTTAAACTGTTTCTCTGGTTGTTGTGGGCTGTTTTTATTCCCAGTGGTACAATAAGAAAGCCAGAGCTTTGTTTCTGTTAAAACATCGAGCGGCTGATGAAAGAGAAAGAGGAAACCGTTGATTGATGTCGTCGTAGTGGATTAGCAAAGTCTGCTGCAGCTGGCTTGGTCAGAGAGAGAGGGGGGAGGGAGAGAGATGCATAGACAGAAAAAAGAGAGAGGGATTGGGGAACTAAATTAAGATCCAGCCAAGAGAATGAGAACATGAGAAAGAATGCGTTGGACTTTTTGAGTACCCGCAATTAAAGACCAAATGAATCGGGAAAAAATCATACCAATAAAAAAACAATGCATCTAACTAAAATCCCCTGTTCAATGCCTGAAGTAGTGTTCTAGAAAAAAAAACGTTTATTCACGTTTGAAAATTTCATAGACAAGCTTGTAAACAAAAATAAAAATTTGTATTCATATCTGTTGATCTATAAACATAAGCCTACTCGAGTTTGAAAACCGGGTCATTTCTAATATCTGTCAACCATTCCCAGAACTGTTTTAACATACCAAGAAGCTCTCAAATTAGCTGCTCTAAAAAAACCTTTATAAAACAATAAAGCATGAGTGCTCCCGACTTTCAGGGGTACATTGCCTACATTATCTAGTCTACGTCATATCGTCACATACTCACCGCATGGTGGCGCTCCATGGTAGATAACAGCCCTCGGCCTGAACACTCGTGCCAGCGTCTGCAATCTGTAACAAGGAAACAGCGAGGTTCGTGTGAAGACGAATAAAAAATACTGATGTCCTATCAAGAAATTCCTTGCCATATTAGAGATTCCTAAGGGATAGTTTTTCATACAATACATTTCTTGCATACTGATCCTCATAAAGCTAACAGATAAGTTATAGACCGCATTTACTGATTCTCGATTTGTATACCAAAAAAAATGAACAAAGATATGAAAAAATCTAAAAAATATTACTGTTTAATTTTTTTCGAATTTGGTGTTCTTAGTTATTTTTAAAGTCAAATATTCACGATACTAGAAATTTTTTTAACAATAAAAGTAAAATTTTAAAATTTCATTTTTTTAATTATCCTTGAAGTAGATAACCCTTACATGACACTTAATCTGTTACTTTTTTTAAAAATTCTTTTCATATGTTCCTTAAAATGTTTACCGATAAAGTAAGATGCACAGAAAATGGAAGAAGTAATGATAAGATCTCTGACTAAGCGCTGAGTGAGAAAAAATGTCAACACCGAAACTAAGATGTTTCTAGTCTACGTCAAGGGAACCAAAACCTTCGCGTTTCTGCTTTTTTTAAAAACTTTGTAATCTTCTTGAATTTTCAAAGACCCGGTATGAAAGTTAGGGTTAATTTTAAGCTAATTACCACCTGATTCTCTACAGAGCAATGTTCATTCATAGTAATGCTAGTAATTGGTAATGCGTGTAATGCTAGTAATTGTAATGCGTGTAAACGTCCGGAAGTTTGCTGACGTCAACAGGCCCCCGAAGTCTTGTAATCTGATTTTCCTTATCGCGGTTGACGATGACGTCAAAGCTTGTATTACTTTCTTCCAGTGATTACTTTTGTTATCGTTAATTATCTCCCCTCTCGTATTTCGCCCACCCGCGATGAACTAACAATTGATTCAGATGATTAGCACTTACATAAATTTTATTAGAAGGAATGTACTTTTATGCTTTTGATAAGTTTGACTAAAAGAGAAGAAACGCATTTTATCTTTTCTTTCTCTTTCCTTTTCCTTTTTCGTTGTCCTCTTTCTCTCTTCTCTTTCTAATTTACTTTTTTCCATTATCCTTCAGACAAATTATTTCCTTTGAGCACTGCGCAAGAATTCTGTAGATTATCGAAAAAAGCTGTTGAGCGAAGTTCAGGACTAAAGAAAATGGTTTTTTTAAAAGGCAAGGGTCGTCAGATTCTTCTGTATTTGCTTCTTTGTCGGGAAGATCCAACTCTGAGCTTTGTCAGTAATCTCAATGATGATCAAAAGGTGTGTTAAAAGGTTCAAACTTAGTTTAACATTAATTACTTGTCGAAGAACTGCTATTGTCAACAAAAAAAAAATTAAGCTGAAAAATTTTAGCTGAATGAATTTAATTCAAATAGTTTAAAAATAATAATGAAAGGTGTTTATCCAAACGCATTTTTTTTTTACTTGTTATCAAACTTCCGAAAACACATCAAGTACTAATTTACTTTTTTTTAAGTTCTTTATTTCGCTTTGTGTTTGTCTATTAGACGCTACTCTGCATTTTTCTTACTGGTAGGAGATGTAAATCTGATCTGTCTCTATTTTTGGAACTTCCTGTTTTCTCCTTCTCTGTTTTGGGATTTAGTGCAGCTAAGTTACGAATATATTCCAGCAGTTTGAGCACATCACATTCCATCACTATGTCAAGATTGTGACTCCACATTTTTCCGTATTTAAAAAGAGGGGAGAACAGTGCAGCGTTCGCACACGTTTTCTTATGTTCTTCTATTCGTTGTTTATACACGGCATTGTCGTTTATTATAGTTCAGTAAGGTAGAAGGGATCTCAAGCCGCTGAAAAAACTTTACGAACATTGAAAAATCGCTCTTACATGAAAATCTTCTCCCCACAGCCATCCCCACCAAAATAATTTATTATTTTTCTATTTTTTCTACCTTATGGACTACTACAAAAATAAATCCTTGTAACGCACAGAGCCTCGCTTTCGTCTTTAAGTGGGTCACACCACTGGGCTGTTGTTTTAATGTCACATTTGAGAAACATATTTCTACCATTTGTTGCATTTCCTCTTTGTTAAAAGTGAAATAATTGTTTCAATCCAAAGCATTAGTAATAAAAATGTGTTGGTATATAAGAAAATGTCGTAAACAATTTAGCGAGTTGGTTGGTAAACATCTTGCTTAATCTAATCTACTTTTTTTTAATTCTTCCCTGTTTTTCTTTCACTCACAGTCCCTTGTCGTCTTTCTATTCACCAAGGCCATCTTGATGTTTACACGGCTTATGTGGTTGTTATAGTATTTTGTTTTTTGATTATGATTTTGTTTCCATAAATAAAGCTTGTTTATTGTTGTTCTTCCATTTAATTTTATAAATGCATAAGGTTTACTGAGTAGTATTCTGATGAGGGCTTCCTTCAAAATTTTCTGTTATCCTTTTCTGTTTTTTCTAAGAATTTTAAATAATACAATCAACTATTAATCTAAAATTTTATTTCTACTTTTATCTCAGACCCTACATCAGACTATTAACCTTCTATTTCTTCGCCCCGATTCCATTTATCCAATCTTTATTAACGCATTTCCTCTTTTATTTATGTAGTTTACTTCTTTTTTGGCGGGTTTTCTATTTCTTATTTTATTTATTTGTTGACTTATGTTTAAGCAATATGTTATGGTTTTTTTTACATTGACTGAAGCATTGGGTATTTTACGAATGAGGACGTTATTTTTTCTAATCTTTGTCATTTATATTTTGATAACTTTTATTTGATATACTTTGAATTAATATTGGGTCAGTGTCATAATGTCCACTGGGTTCGTGCTAGCAGCTATGTTTGTATCTAACCATGCCATTAGATTACTGCGTGATATCTTCTTTGTTTGTTTGTTTGTTTGTTTGTTTGTTTTTTTTTTAAGAAATATTTGATAAGTAGCACTAACCTTTGAATTCACAGAGCAAAGCAACAACTTAGAGATTAAATACATTTTGTAAGGTAAAGATTTTAGTGCGCACAATGATTTCTATCCGTGCGTGTGTGTTGCCGTCAGTTTATGTGTTTATTCATGGATAACTCTTCTAGAAAGGCAAGTTTTTCAAACAATGATAGTTACATCTGGGTCGGGCTGTCTGTGTCTAAGCAGTCTGGAGTTTTCAGTATTTCGTAATAAACCTGAGCAATCATAGTTTCCTTTTTTCTTTTCTTTTTTTTTTTTTTTTTTTTTTTTTTTTTTTTTTTTGTTTTTGTTGTTGTTGTTGTTGTTGTTGTTGTTGTTTGTTTGTTTGTTTTCTTTTGTTTTTGTCTAACACGCTACTTTCATATTTGCCACATGGGACTAACGTCTCTTTTAACGTTTTATTACTAATTTTAGTTTTATTACTAATTCTTTTGTCTCTGCCTTTTCTCTTTTTTTTTCGCAGTCCTGAAACGCTGTCCCTCAGTCTTTCTTCAAAGATTGAGCACATCCTTTTTTTTGTAAATATTCAAACGTTTAGAGGACTATATTGCTTCTGATATTCATACGTTTTAATAATAATAATAATAATAATAATAATAATAATAATATTAATAATAATAATAAAGAAAAACATTAACCCTTACATGCATTCGCGCCATTATGTGTACGAGTGCGCTTTGGGGAAATAGAACGATTGAAAGAAATAGTTTCTAGAAGCTGAAGGCCAGCAAATATCAGACTATGGAGGGCTTTATCGTCACGTGATCACCATTGTCAGGGGCGCGCTATGTGACTTTATGTAAAACTTGCACGATGAGCCATCTTCCTACTCCGGTTCGGGGAAGTGTGTGTAGGAATGGAGAACAGGGAGTTGGAGGAAGAAGGTAAAACTTTAACCTAAAGCCGCCAGACGAAAAACCTTTTCTAGACATCTATATATTTTGATCTTTGACCTTATTTTTTTTTCTTTAAGCCCTGGTCTTTTTTTATTTTGTTCTATTTCTGTTTTTCATGCGAGTTAGACGCTTTCATCCGTATTTTTTTCTGTGTACTTTAATGTCTTTGAAGATGTCTTTTGTTCCTTTGAAGCTAGTAATTAACTTCTAACATTTTTTCTCCTGTCAAACTTTCCCTTTTTTATTTTCACGGTTTTCTCTCCAACTTTAAGAGTGCAGCCTTTAGATTTTATTAATTTATGTATCATGCTTTCGTTCTGTCAGACATCAGACATTAGAAATCTTTCTTTCTTGATGGTGCGCTTAATATCTTCTTTCTAGGGTTGTCTTTGCGGCCCCATGCTCCTCAAGGGAGCAGCAAGGAATAAACTAAGGTTGTCTGCAGTGTTGCTTTAATTTTCTCGGGTTTAACTATTTTTTAACCAACAGAAAGTAATACCATACTCCCGAAAGTTCCTTCATTTCTGTCATATTGGCCTTGCAGCGAAACAGCGATACTCTTTTGTTGACATTTTAATAAAGGAAAAATAAAGTAATTTTTGTCAATGTACAATTTCCAGTTTTCTGTCTTTAGCATTTAGTTCTTTCTTCGTCTGTCTCCTTCGAATTTTTTTTCTCTAGAACATGCATATTTTTTATTCTTAATTTGTCTGCTCGAATTAATTATTGCTGACTTTTGTCTTTATTTGATTCGGCCTTGTGTTTCTGTAATTTTTACTTTTTAATGATTATGATAAACTTTGTTTTAAAAATATAGCTTTTTAAACACTATTTTAAAAAAGCAAATAAGCTTTTTAAGGGAATTTTTGAATGTTTTTGTTCCCGCTTAGATCATCTGAAGGTAAAATTTTCATTTTGTTTCAGCGTAAAGATGAAAAATACGTGTTTAAATGTTCGGACAATTTTCCTCTCAAAATGTTTCAGGGTTTCCTTAAGAGCCACGTTTATGAATGATTCTTGATTTATTTCTTTACGTATTAAATGTAAATTATGACAAATGTTTTATAATTTTTTAATAAAGTATCTGTTTCATTGTCAGCTTCTTTTTTCTCTGCAAATACTTAGAAATAATTCTTCTTTTGAGATGTGAATTTTATTTTTGTAAAGTAGAATAGATAAATCAATTTGAAGCTAGCGGGAAAATTTACACAGCTCAGACTGTTTGAAATTTATTGTTTTCAGACTATTTATTCTCAGTGACTGATATTGAGATATCTAATGTTCTACGGAGCGCGGTTTAAATCAACATGTGTAACCTATTTAGGGGAATGATATTTAAAACAACCAGAACTCTAAGCTTTAAAAACTCGCAAAACTCGAAAATTTTTTTGATTGGTGTATATAATTATAATTTAAAACACACAGATGTGTTCTTTAATCAGATCGATTGATACACTTCCTTTTAAAGAGGTTTGTTAGTTACTGACGATAATGCAGCTTCTGTCTTCCAACTAGCGAATCCATTTTTCTCCTACCACGCACCCGTTAATAGTCGGGTGTGGGTGACGGTCGATGTAAATATACTTGTACAACAAACTCTCGATCAATTTAAGTCTATGTCGGCATCTTCCTGTGAGTATGCCATCACCACCATCCCAACCTCCACAGTTTCCCCCTTCCTCCCGCTTCACATCACACTCTCCATTACTCTCAATCTCCAGCAACGCCGAGACTCGTGGCTAAAAATAGAACTCACTCGTCTGGAACCGGCGATGTCACGCGTCTCCGCACTGTCAATAGTGTAGGGACGATGAAAAAAAAACTGTATAAGGTGTTGTGTGATGAAAAGACATTACTTGAAATTAGAGGAAGAACCAGTCATGAACATAACTAGGAAGACGCGGTGTTGGAAGGAGGGAGCGCACATCAAAAATTCGGTTCGGAGAAATTAGAAACGAGAGCTTTTGAGAACAAATTCCAGGAAAAGTGTGATAGAGAGATGAGTGGAATATTCATGTTCCCAGTGAGAAATTGGGGTGGGGGAGGAGAACTGACATGGGAAGACGGGAAGGTGAGGAGATGCGGTTGCCAGGCTGACAAAGATATCGTGAATGATAAGTTCGGAGAGTTTAAAGACGATGATGACAGCTGTAGGTGGTTAAAAAAAGAGAAGAAAGGAGGAAGAAGACTCAACAGCACCAAGCGCCGCTGAAGCCGGCGGTGTAGGGAATATTGATCTACAAGTCTGTGTTGCTGGCGAGCGGCTTTTATTGAAGCACACCTTTGGCAGGTACACGACACAACGGGAATGACAAGTGGAATAGTTGCAGACAGGTGTGTGTGTGAGAGAGAGAGAGAGAATGGGGGGAGCACACAAACAAACTTACCTCCGCGGTAGGAACAAAGTAGATCGTCGCGAGGGTCAGTAGACAAGTGCCGGTTGCTGCTGCCGCTGATGATGATGATGTGGAGAGTACCATGGCGCTGAGGTTGAGGAGGATGTTGTCAGGCAACGGTTTTCAGCTTCTCGGACAGAGACACAGCTGCAGTGGTGTTGGTGTTGGTGATGGTGATGGAGGAGGAGGAGGAGGCCTCACGCTTGCTTGGGTCATGTGGCTGTCGGCCGCAGCTGACACTGATGGGTGTGCGTCTGTGCATCAAGAGTCTGCGTCACTCTGCACCACAGACTTCCACCTCCCACCCTACCCTCACCCACCCATTCGCCCCCTTGGCCTGCTCCGCTTTCCTGCGTCGGGTATTGCACGTGCGTGCGTGCAGACACACGCGTGCGTTCTCCTGTCGTTGGCTTTAGTGGCATCCGACGCTTTGGCCCCGATCGATGGAATTTCTGAAGGGCATCCTGTCGCTATGGTTATGGTGGGAGGTTAAAGGGGAAGAGTGGGTTCAGATTCAGAACCCTCCTCCCAGTCTGTTTCCAGAAATGCGTGCATGCGGCGCTAGAGGGCGCCATCATCCTTTCGCACCATCAGCAAAGCTTTGGGTGGACAGTTAAAACATCAAAATGCTTTGGTCGCCCAAGAATTTTCTCGAATGAAACAGTCTTGATATTTTTTTAAGGGGAAGAAAGGATGAAGATCAGCTTTTCGAGTTAGAAAACAGTTTTAGCTTCAAAGCCGAGATACTTTAAATGAAACCAAAGTCGATTTCGTCTTGAGTAGGTAAAGGTTTTGTTTCATTGTCAATGGGATCCACCTGAGGGAGAATCCAAGTCTCTTGAAGTTCAACAGCCTAATAAATACCTTGTTTGGATGTTCCGTTTCTATTGATTTGCATCTTGTCACAAACTGCGTGCTCGGATTCCACACTCTGCTGCAGCGTTCGCCGGTTCCATCTATTTTCGTCCCAACGACTAAAACGTTTGTGACGATTCCGGCAGCTGCCGTAGGTGGCAGAAGACAGTCGTCAAGTGTCGATTCTTGTGCATCAATCTCTTGCATTGTCTTTCCTTTGCCGTTGAGGTCGTGACTGCCTCTTAGAGGGCAACAGCCAGCTTTTCACCATCATCTCAAAGACCCCGATGTTAGAGAGAGGAGGAAGAGAGTGAGGTCTGAGGATTCTCTCCAAGAAGCCGAAGTAAATGGTTAGGCGCGGCTGGTCCAACTTCGGGTAGACCGGGTGTCGTAAAAAAAAAAACTATGAATTCAAAGCTGAACTGAAAGTCTGCTACATGTTTTTTGCTTTGTTTTTTGGGTTTTTTTCTCCCTCTCTCTCTCATTTTTTTATATTTTTTTCTCCTCTTCCCTATGACTTTGAGTTCAGATTCTTGGCATTCGTCAATGTGTCGATGGATGGCGCGCATTGTCCTTCACACGGCAGTTCATTTAAAGCTGTCCAGCTACATACTTTTTGAAAGAGGAAAAAATATAAGTTTCTTCGAAGGGGATGGCTGACAAGAAGGTTGGGTTCGACATTCTACTCGAAGCGTAGACAGCACGACAGGACAGATGCGGGCGACATCTACTGACCTTCCAGATGTTTCCGTTGAAAGTCTTTACGATCGAGGACAAGACGATGGGAGACAAGGTAAACATCAGTCGCGCTACTCGTCAGAAGAAGAAGCGACCGGGCAGAGACTGGCGTGACTTCCTTGCTGTCGCGAGGAGTACAGCCGTCGAAGTGTTGTTGCTGGTGATGGTGGTGGTGGTGCTGCTGGTGTTGCGGCTGGTGGTAGTTGTGGTGGTGATGGAGGTGATCCCGACGTCGCCGCCTGATGCTGGCTGCTGCAGCTGCGGGTCCTGCCGGTCGCCATCCTGGCCTGCTCCGTCTGAGAGAGGCGAGCGCCACCAGCGGACGACGATGCCAGCACCCACGCCACCACAGCCACTGCCGCCACGGCCGGCCACGACCACACGCGGCACACACGCCGCACTCTGTCACACTCTCACTCACCATGCACACACGCATGCATGCACGCGTACGGAAGGGGGTTGTGTGAGAGAGAGAGAGACTTGGGGGAGGGAGGCAGCGAGACGGAGAGAGAGTGTGAGAGAAAGAGAGAGTGAGAAAGAGAGACTACAGATAACCGGCGATCCTATGGTATCGCTCAGTCTGTGCGGACCCCTCCTACAAAATCTTGCCATCTCTTCGACTAGTAACCGTTCTTCATAATCTCTCTCATCCACTCTACCCCTCCCCTCCCTGAAGATACCTCACCTAGGCAACTGTTTGTCAGCATCCTCACCATTAACTGTCCTCACCGTCGGAATAGCAGTCCTCCATGTCGTCGTCGTCGTCGTCGTCATGGTCGTGGACGTCCTCACACGTCTTCAGCCATCTTCACCCCCAGCGTGTTCGCTCTGCCCTTCGCCCACAACCCAGGCATCTTACCATCTCTCCTTACTGCAACGGCTTGACTTACGTCGGCTGGCAGGACCGGACCAATTTTCATATTGCGGGGCACATTCCGTCATATCGACTGGGACCGGCACCAACGTTCGCAACGGCAGCCCGCCAGCTCGCCCAGGCGATGTTGTGAGTGTCGAGCTCACGTTTGCTGGTGTCCCATTGGCAGCGGCTGCCTCTGCATGAATAATGAATGTCCAGGCTTTCGTCAGGCTGACGGAGGAGCCAGGGGTGTGAAGTAGCCAGCGGAGGGAGGGGGAGCGATCGATACAGCTTATGAGGGGCACGCGAGGCAAGTGGGCTGGGGGCTGGGTGGCTGGGTGAGAGGGGAGGGAGGGTGAGGGTAGAAAAGAGTAGAGGGTGGGCTGAGATGCTGGGTAAGGGTAAGGAGGCGAGAAGAGGGGAGACTACTGCACGAGAGGCTGCGGGAGGGAAAAGTGCTGGCGATGATGGCGAAGAGGTCGAGGCCGAAGTATGGTCGGAGGAACTGGGGCTAAAGCTGGGGAAAGCGAAATCGGTGAAGGCAACGTGGGGGTTGGGTGGGTGGCTAGTGGCGGGTGGGTAGGGAAATGGGAAGAGAGGTGAAACAGTTGGGGGGAAGCAGGGAACACCGAGAGGCAGCTTCGGTTAGCGATCGCTTGATGATGGACGTGACTTCACAAGATGGCGCACAAGAGGAAGTGACAGGGGGGTCGGCGGGTTCCGGGTCTATTTTTCTTGATGATGATGATGCTGATGCTGATGCTGCTGTTGATGATGATGATGATGATGATGATGATGATGATGATGATGATGATGATGATGATGATGATGAGGAGGAGGAGGAGGAGGAGGATTGGAACAGGGTGAAGACAGAGACACCAAAGTGTTTGTCACAGATTTCCAATTTGGGTTTTCTACGGAATCTTTCTAGGGAAGAAAAACATTGGCATAACCGCTGAAAGTAGGTCAGTAATCTATAAGACATGAAGAGAAAAAAAAGCTAGAGGGAATAAAACGTAATGGAGGAAACCAGAAAGGACAGTCAGGGTTGATGTACCGACAGCAATACTCATCGTCTCACTTCTAAGCATTAGCGTCCGTCGGTGCAGCCATTCTTCCGTGCCTCATTGGATCATGGGAATGTGGGCCATCATGGACATGTGAATGTGGACTTCTATGAACCATGTGAATGTGAGCCTCAACTGAACTCTAAATATAGCCGATCTGCGGCACCGACTTCACTGGTGGAGGGGGTGGGTTCTTGCATGTTGGGGATGCATCATGTACCCGACTCTGGTACCCTGGTGCTTTGCCACTCCAAGGAAATTCAAACAAAAGGACAACTTACAACAGAACACGAAACGTTAAGATTACAAAAAATCAACGTTTTTCTTCAGTTTCTAAAAGCAAGAACACTAAGAGTTTAATTAACGTCTCTCTCTTCCTCGCCCTCTCTCTCAGTTATGTGTGTGTGTGTATATGTGTGTGTGTGTTCACAAATGTTTGTTTTGTATAAAAAGCATGTTTCCACATCCACCTGGCTATTGGTTCGTCTACTTCCAAACAAACAAGGCCTGGATTATATGTAATGTCCTAAAACTTGTTTAGAGCTGCCTGTCTCAAATAGGACAATGGACTATTCAGACCAAGCATAGCGAAGTCAACTTGAAGCTTGAAAACGGTGACTTACAACTCATTCTGAAACCTCACATTCATACCAGCCAACACCGAGCTTTGGAACTCAAAACAAAAAAACTGGGACTTAAGTCCAACTGAAGACCTCACATGTGCCCATCCCAGGAGACCGGCTCCCAGCAGGAGTACTACCTTCTCAAGATTTCAACGAGTAACAACCAAGTGGTCCATGTCTTGAAAGTCTTTCTCTAGACGACTAAAGATGTAAGTATATGTCGTGCTGGATCAGACACTAGCAAAATTGTTGCTAATGGACATCGGCTTTTCAACTGTTGCCAAGGGAGATGCAATTCACAGTGGACAAGTGGTTAAATACATGTTTCTGAGGCAACTGTTAGAGTAAGTACTTGCATAAACCAATAAAGCAATTGACCTAAACATTAGCTACAAAGTCGCATATAAAATAGTCTCAAGAGTGCTGTCCATTTCTGAATGTTTATATCAAAATGTTGTCATAATTCCTGTCTTTATTCGATAATCGTTACCAGTTTCTCATGACAGGGATCGGGGTTTAGATAAAGTTCAATGAAGCGCGAAGCTAGTATATCATTTGTTTTCCACATTTAAGTCCAACAAGTCGTAGAGTGTGGAAGAGACTAAACTACCTCCTAACTTGTGCAACCGATAAATAATTTTTAAGAGGTTTGTTTCGAATGTTTGAGAAGTGGGTTTCTATGATCTCTCTGTCTACACCTCTTCTTTTTTTTTGTCCCATCACCCTCTCCTCCATCTCTCTTTGCCGCCATGTTCGCCATCGAAATGTAGCGAAGGAATGACAAACATTTCACGAATGATGTGCAATTTTCATCAGTCATGTATCGTGTTTCAAACTGGTGCTTAAAAGTATTTCAAATCCACGCTCAAAAGAACAGTTCCTAAGGTGACACACATTAGGGAATGATTCATGGGCCCAAGTTCATCGCCACATTAGATAACGCACATTAGGAAATGATTGATGCCTGCAACTTCATCGCCACATCAGGAAACAAACGGCCGAGAGAGACTCGAGCATCAACTGCACAATTCAGTTTCCTCAACAGAAGAATTTTTTATTTAAAAATGAAATATGAGGTTGTGTAGGAGACGTTTTTTTTAAATTTTTCAAAAATGTTAGTAAAAGACATGACGAATTCCTCCAAAGACAGACAGACACACAGACACACAGACATTGGATGTATGGTATTTTTGTTTGACTATATTTTCGAAAAACTTTTACCATCATGAAAGTTCGTATCTAGTTTTCTTATATCTCATCTCTTCGCCAGACGGGTACGTTGGTTCAGTCGGCGTGGGAGCCCAACCAGTCCACAGGCATCTCACTCTCCCCTCCTGCCGTCCTCCTGACAAAAGGTGAAATGTGGATGACAAAAGATAGATTATGGATGCGCGTGCAGTGCAAGACGTACGGGGCGGAGGGTCGTGGAGGTGACCAGCAGACAGCAGTATTGATGTAGTCACGACTGTCATTCGACCAACGCTGAGGGCCAACAGGAAGACGATGTACGGCCAAACCTTGTTAGCTTCCTCACCTCAGCCGCCCCACGTCCTACATGGGAACCCTTTTCCCCTTCCAAACTTTTTTTTGTTGTTTTTTTTGCTTCGTTGTCTTGGATCAGTCTTTTCCGATCTGATCGAAATGGAAACAGAGGTCGTTAGCCGTTTGATTGATCGTGGTCTTAAATTTGTTTGTCTGTTTGTTCGCTTCGTACAATTTTTGTCGAATGGTGTCATAACTATTTTTTTCTTTGTAACTTATGTTCCTGAATCTGTCTAATTAAAATCACAATTAAGCTGCTCATAGACTGCAACCCTGGGATATTTAACCTTACCCAGCGATATATACACATGAGGGACGAAAGGAGGAAGAAAGGGGGAGAGTGTATTGTCTCCTCCTCATGTGTAGGAAGTTACTTGGATCCTGAAGTGGGATGCGATCTTGCATTATTTCTTTGTCAAGTGTTCAAATATTCTTATTGTATCGAATGTTAAAATCTATAAATAATATTACTGCTTTTGCTTTACTTTTTTTTTAATTTCATAGAAAATGCACCTATTTTGTTAAATTTGAATTAATTGCAAAAAATTTTTTTTGTCAACTATTATAATACTGTAAGCTTTCTAATTCTAAAAGAGTGTATTCACGTTCGCGAACGATGTCTCAAAATTGCTATTCAACCCACCAAACCCCTGCCTCGATAAAAAAAAAAGCAATGCCAGAGAAAACCAAAGCAAACCGTGAGAATAGCCTGAAATTGTTGCGACAGTTGGAATCTTATGTATCCTGCGATCTGAATAGTCTTCAGCGTGTGGAGTCTGGGCTGCTTTCTACTGCTGACAGTGCAGATGACGTGTTGAAGACGAGAAGAAGCTGGAGGCCATTATCGAGGAATCCCTCGTCCACTCACTGCGATGACAGAGATGCTTATGTAGGCTGTGTGAAGTCTTCTGCCTGCTCCTGACTTGACACTGAGTTATTCGCCCTTCGTGCTACTTGTCATCCTTCAAATCTTTAGATGAATGGCTTAACTACTTCGACGACGACGACGACGATGATGATGATGATACTTATAGCTTACAAAGTATATGTGTGTGTGTTGTGCGCGATGAGTAGCTCCTAGCAAGATCTTCCGTAAAAGATCATCGTCGTCGTCGTCATCATCATCATCATCATCATCATCATCATCATCATCATCATCATCATCATCATCATTTTTGAGACTAATTAATATTCTTCAAAAGATCTGGTAATTCTAAACTTCACATCAAACACCACTAACAATGCAACAAAAGCCTCAAATTACAACTTGTAGCATCTACATTTGTCCTGTGGTTGGCCCCATCCCTCCATCCATCCATTCTTTCATTACAGAGCTCAGTATTTCAGAGATGGGGAGAAAATCTGAGTTCCATTGATGTTGCTGCTGCTTGGTGTCTTTTCCTCAAAATCTCGCTGTTTGATGATGCTTGCATCGCGTTATCCTCGTGGGTAGGCGACGATGAAGAACTGCTGCTGCTGCTGTGGAATTTTAATGACCTGTGATGGCGAAATTTGACCCCTGCCCCCTCTACCCACCGCCCCCTTTGTCGTCGATTTCTTACTATTCTACAATGATCCTTTTTTTCTCGTCTTCAAATGTCGTCGGTCTGTTCATCTCAACAAGCATCTTTATCATCAGAAGGACGTTGAATTAGAAGTATCGAGAAGGACATGCAGGAAGGAGGATTCTAAAGAATCAAAGAAAAGAGAATGGCTGAAACATAACATTTAGTGATTGACAGAAGGATAAATAATGAGAGAGACAGACGGAGGGACTGACTGAAGGATTCCGAGCGCTGTGGAGGATAAGGTAGCGGACCAAGGAAAGAAAATCAATACTGACATCATTTTCTCCCCCTTTCCCAGCAGCTCCTCGTCTAGTGGAATTAAAGAGGAATGGCCTGAGGAGCGGTTCTGGAGAACAGAGACTAAGAAGTTTAGTGCAGTAGGATCATGGAATTTCACTGACGTGTAAAATGCTGGAAAGTTCTCAGGTCTGTCACGTGACTTTGGTCGTTCCGGTGACACACTCTGCAAAATGCACGACGGACCTTCTGGGGATCATTGGTCGGTCGCCATCATGGCAGAACAAAGCAAGTGCATCGTGGAGTAATATTCTGGTTTGAAATTTCTGTTGCGTGGTTTTCTGAAGTATGGCTGCTGCTGGAATGAAGTGTCATGGGCAGAGACATGTTTAAGAGTGACCTCCCTTCTTGTGTTATACCGTTTGCTACCAGAGACAGACCATCGTGTATCAGCTCCTGATGACGTAATATGTTTTCAAACCACTTACAGCTGTGTACATCCTGTGTACAGTCACGCGTGCAGAGGCCATAGCTGTTTATCAAGCAAAGCATGCCGGGAAGACTATCTTTCAAACATTAGTCGAGCTCAGTGGTGAGTCCCTCAAGAGGTGAACGATCCCTGTTCAAAAGGTCAGACAAATGCGCGTTTAAGAGAACGCGGGAGTTTAATTCAATGACCTTCTGTCAATCAGAAAGAGTGCTTCCCCTTTTGAGGCAACCATTAACCTCATCTGGGGAAGTGAAGTGCTCACTGCGTTAACGTTATTTTCAGAGGTCGGCGAGTTGGCACGGAAAAGTCTCGCTTTAATTTGAGTTTACTCCCCTTGATGACGCGTCAGTCAGACATGGCGGCAACCGCGAGGCTGAGTCCCACCTCGGCTGTTAAATTTGCTTTTTCTTTTTTTTTTTTTCTCCCTCCCGATTCGACGCATTTTAATTCGCGAAGTGCTGTTTGTTCACCAACATGTGATGGTGTATGTGAGAGTTTTTTTTCCATTGATTTATCACCGTTTTCTCATTTTTTTATTTTTATTTTCTTTTTAGCAGCCGGTTAATTTTTTAAAATAGGGTTTTTCAGAGATCAACAAAGCTGCATCTGAACTCACACACATACAAAGAAATACAGTCAGTAAAACAGATATACTGAATCAGAGTTCCTTTATGTTGCATACTTGATGAAACATTTATCACGAAAAACCTGAGGGTGTCTTCATGAAAGCGAGAAGATTAGAGCTCATTGCCAAGATTATATTAAAATCCATTCACAAAGTCCGACCTAATATTAACAACAACAATAGTTGTCAGCAACAGTACTGCATCATGACAATTTGTCATGCTCATTTCCATTAAGCAAATGAACGCGAACAGAAAACTTGCAAACAGAAAAAGGGGAATTTCAATAAAGTTATTCTGACCACGGGGCACCAAGACGAAATTTATCTCATCCCCCACAACATTTGACCAATGGAAGTTATTAATCACTAATGCAGACCCTTCACCTCAGCAAAACAACACTACATCGTTGGTTCTAAAAATAATGCTTACTTTATGCATGACATAGGGGCTTACAACTTTCTGAAAAATGTTCTTTCTTTATAAAGAAGTCTAACTCTACTCTACCTCTATTCTCTATTCAATATTTAGCTCTTTCTGCATTCTGTGTCATTTACATTTTCACGCATTTGATTGGTTCTTTTGACACTGGGGAATTGTATGGGGTGGCGCCCCATATTTGTCACCATCCTCTTGGGGCAATGGTTGAGGTCGGGTACACCGCAGTCAGCTGCTGAAATATTCCACAATTCCACAAGAAGCCCCTGCCTTCAACCCGTCCTCAACTGAACAAAGATGGACGAATGGACGAACTTTTGACCAAGCTTAGGACGAACTTTTGACCAAGCTTCGCAAATATTTTATCTTTAGAGAACATAACCATCGTTTTAAATCTTTGTCCAACTCGCTCAAACATTGGCTCGTGTTTGTCTGGTTACGAATGGCCTTTACGGAAACTGCCATCGACAAAGTCTACACCCGTTTGAAGATGACTGGTTATGTCCTTGTTTAAAGGACCTTTTCAACCGGACACATTATCAAACACGTGACTGTGTTTGGCAGAGCGGTCATCTAACAAAAAAGGAGAAGCTAGTCACATACCCGACAACGTGTCCGATTAAGAAGGTATTGACATTCGGTGCTCCCAGGACAGAACAGAATCACACGATCAGTAAGTTATGTTTAGCCTGCACTAATTATGTTTATTTTTTAGCAGATGAAGGTATTTAGTGAAATTGCATTCTTGAGTAAGAGAGTGTGCAATGTAAATTTTGACTAGGCACGGCATTTTGCGAAAAATGTCATCAAGGATGCGTGTGTCTATAGTTCTTTACCATGAGGGAGTGCACTTTGCTGATGAGCACTGCCTCTGACCAAAGTCTACCGTAGTAACGGTTCGAATCTGAGGTTGAAATATCCAAATGAATTCGAATTCAACCGAACAGGTACCTTGTTTTTAAAGCAAGAAAATCTGTAACCGAAATGTATGTGTTCCATGATTTCAGTTGCAGCTGTAGCATCTTGCAGAATATCTACCGATATTGGTAGCATCTAGTTCTTACTTTGGACTATTTTGGGGTTATTTGTTTTAAAATCTGGATCTTTTTCTATACTTAACCCCTACACTGCCTTCCGTGCTCGTCATCCCCCACCAATACTCTTGCCGTGGGTCTTAAGCCTGATCCTGTCTGATCCAAAGAGATTTATTGATCATGTATTTCTTTCATCAGCGAATTTTGTGAGGCAGTAAACTACAAGATCTTTGGAAACTGGAGTAAACCGTTATTAAACGGTTACATATCCTGCCGCTTACCAAAGTTTTAAAAATGCATATTTTTCGGCTAAATGCTTTCTTCGTTCGCTCTGAATATTCATCTTACGTGTGAGGTAGTTAAGAAATCATTTATTGCTTTCAGATGGCCTAGTAGACGACACATAACCTTTAATCTTCTGTAGTCGAATAAAGATCAGACCATCAAGAAGGTTAATATATTTTATTTTAATTTACTTCACACTAAAATAAATAATACAAGGAGTGAGACTAAGTACATTTAAAAAAGGATTAAATAAGCCAAAAAAATTTAAAAAAGCAAAATGAAGAGTGTTTATGCGTGCGTGTGAGTGAGAGAGAGAGAAGAGAGGAGCAAAACCAATATTCAAACCCAAAACCATTATACCTCAAAGCTGGCCTTGTAATTTAAGAGATACATAACTTAGACAAAAATGAAAGGTTAGCGTAGGGATGTTAAGGTCAAGTTTTTTTCATTTAATTTTTTTTAGAGACAGCTAACTTTTTTATGGTGTTCCCTATTTGTTTTGTTTTGGCGGTGAAAAAAGCTGACCATGTTAAATGTTATATCGTTTGATGCAAAACATTTTGAACACTTTAGCCAAAACATTCTATTCCACTGAAAATTTGTATGAGACCAGTATTGCACATGCAAGTACAGATGCATTAATCAGAAATACACAACAATGTTACTTCAAAGTTGACATTACACAGAAATAAACTATTTGCATAGTTCTTAATTATTTTCTGTAAACTAAGGATTAGACTGCTGGGAATGAAATCCAAGGGAAGCAACTGTTTAGAGTTAATATACTATAAAGATTTGTGAGGTACAATTGTTTATCTAATGACTTGGTAAAGTTTATTACATTTATCTAATCATGGTGAATACCATCCCACTTCTGTTTTGGAGATTCAAGCCTACAAACATCACCATGCACACATCACCATGTCAACATGGATATGTTGAAGTTGTAAAGGTTTCAGCTAATGGAAAAACTGGGAATCGTTTTAATTAGGTGATTCTGTGTGTTAACATAATTTTCTTTTAGAGAAAGATGATATTTGCAAGCATGTATCTAGAAATCAGAAATGACTAATTGCCAGTTTGGGAAAAAAATAGTAAATTTAATAATAGTGGACCTTTCCTTTTCATTAGCCAGAAAAGACATTGCTAGAGTTTTCAATAAATAGCTCTTATTGTGGTTATTAAATCGCAAACTGAAAGATTAAGTTATGAAATATTAAATGAAGGTTTTATAGACATTTTTTACATTACACAATTTTCTTTCATTCAGTGTTATAGGTCTCTCATCAGTATAAACAAATTTTTATTTTGGGTTTAATTCTGTGTAAAGGTTATTTTTCTATTTTAATTAAAGGCTTATTGTGCAAGGAAAATCTCATTAGATCATGCTGGAGTAAATCAGAGAATATGTCTACTTCATTCTGCAAAAATGGCGAGATATTTTCCAGCCTGCAAGAGCTCATAGGCCCTGTAAGGGTCCAGTATGGGTTGAGAAATAGGCCCCTCAAGGTCTGCTACACCCAACAACCCAGCTGGGGTTACTAGCGGGCTTGTGGATGGGCTACTAGTCATTTCCCCTCCCTTATACTTCATCCTCCTGGGTTTGCACATCTTCAGCCCTGACATAGCCCTTCAAAACACCTCACCCTTTCCAAACTCAACTTTAATCCCTCATCAAACCTGTCAAAGCTCCGCAACCCTGTAAAACACCTCAGAGTCCTTGAAACTTCCGCTTGAAAACCTCATCAAATCTGTCTTGCAACCCTGAAAAACACCTCACAACCCTTCAAAGAACTCGTTGCTCCGAGCTAGACCTCAAACCTCATTTTCTAGAGTAGTTTCCCCATATGGGGCAGGACTCTAAATGATGTATCAGCTCAGGGAAATTCAGTGCGAAGTAGCAGTACCAATCAAGTCCATCTCGGTGCAGAAAGAGGAAATGGCGTCCAGGTGGACATCGTTGCAGGTAGCTACACCAGCTGACGTCACGTGACCCACAAACAACGCCAGGCGTTGAGTGGTCAACCGTGAAACTTCGTGGACTCCAAGAACTCTGCCTGAAGTAGTCGAAGGTCCGGCAGATCCCATCGGAGCAACTTTCAGAAGTCAGGAGTGGGAAATTAAACTGAATAAGCTGCAAATAAGTAGAAACGTGTGTGGAAATAATTTCGAAACATTTTTATTGCTCCACGGCAAAGACTTGCCTGTTTTTTGTAGAAAATGGACTTGGCCACCTGCGCGGCAGATCAAAGAACTGGTCGTCTGGCCCGGGTCCACGTGGACCGCTGGCGAAAGTTTGAGGTCTGCTAGTGGCTGCTCCTCTTAATTGGGAATCATGTCCTCTCCTTTGTCTGCAGCAGATGGCCGTTTCTTTGAAGTGCCCCGTGAGTATCTGTCTGCAGCCAGACTTGTGGACCCTCTGTGACTAAAAGCTTTCCGAACAGCGGTTCAGGGGGTCAGTGAGCGAGTGCTCGCGCAATGAACTTCATCTCCCTCGCAAAGCTTTCAGCTCCTGAGAGTCTGCGCGATGAAGCGAATAGTGGAATGCATCAGTGCTGTTGGCAGCTGTACAGTTTTCGAGAAAGTTTCAAGCTTAAGTTTAAATAAATTAAGAACTTGGTAAGTTGCCTGAATGGCGGAATGCATATTACGAAATATTATATCGGCCGTTCAGGGGGTGTGTGTATGAACGAGAGAGTGAGAGTGACGGAAAGAGATAAACGTTTGTAGATAAAAGATCCTTCCTCCTTGGTAATTTTCCACAAGATTTGGATGCTACTTCTTCTTCATCATCAGTCTTGTAATATACAGGTAGCTGTAAAGACAGAGATCATAACGGCAAGGGATGAATTAGATAAATATTTAAAACACCAGGACAGTTAAAACAGGAAATAATAAAAAATGTGTGTGTGTCGTTTGTGTGTTTTATGTATTGCTTGTGTGTTGTGTGTTTGCGTGGATGTTTAGGGGAGAGAGGAGTGACAAAGTCTTGCAATAGATACTGTGATCTAGGGAATCATGCATTCTAAACATTAAATGTCACATGTCATTTCATCCTCTGCAAGACAAAAAAAAAACATAAGATCTGTCTCTCACAACAAATTTTGTAACAGTCATGTTAAGAGATCGAGGTGGACATAAGGAGATGTCTTGGCAACACACTCTGATGATTGTCAATGACTTTTTGTTGGCCTTACTAAATATACATGTGTTTAGAACTTGGCTTGTTATGGCTGCTATGTATGTAACGGATTTGTGAGGAACCAATAACCAATAGGTTAGTGATCATCGAGATGGTACTGCGCTGAAGATAACTCAAAACTTCACTCCCAGCAACTGAGCTGATTCACGAGAGGTGAAAAGAGAAAAACGAAACGGTTGGTTCCCTGCCACATACTTAGAGATTGTGAACCACTTCCACTTCCTGTATGCGATCTACCTCTGTCATCCAATCCTAATGAGTAGAGGAGATATCCTTGGAGAGTTTTGACAATATTATCATAGGCTGCTAAGAGGACCCATATCTTCGACTGACTACCAGCGATAACATATACACAATGAAGGTATTTATGACATTTTAATAACTTAGGAGGATTGATCTGCACCTTTGTATAAATTTCCTTTGACACTACACTGTGGCTTTTTCTACCTCTCTCTCTCTTGTGTGTGGGGTGATCTACCGTGTTATTGAAATCACATTATTGGATCTTAAATAGAATAATGCGGTTTTCTTGTTCGCGAACTACACGTCGAGAGAAATAAATTCTCTTTCACACTCTTTCTTTCATTTTCCTCTTTCGTCTTCCCGTGCGTGTCTGATACAGTGGAACGTGTGTAAATGAGAGCTGGCCGGCTCATCCGAAAGAGAACACGAAAATGTCCTCTCCTGAAGGCTCCTACTCTGACATTTTGTTGTTGTGGTGCATTCTGGTGTCCTTAAGTTTAAAAAACAGTTGACCTGTCCACCATTAATTAAATCCTTCTTCAGTAAAGAAGTCAAGATAATTCTGTTTTCAAAGTGGATGTTGTTTTACTGAAAATTAAAATCCCAAATCAAAGCAAACTGGACAATGGGAGCAGCCACAGAGGAGAAAAAAAAAAAGTTAAAGTAGTTCTGTCAGCAGGCTGTAACTTTGTTTTGTAGATTATTCTGAAGAAATGAGTGTCAAGAAATCTTAAGGTCGTCACCATTACAAAAAGTTTTTCAGTTTCAAGCAAAATGTATATGTTGCTTTCAATTTGTTGGTATTTCTGAGATTCCTAGCAGATATTTAATAAAATTAGTGTTCTGAAAACGATTGTTTACACACGACTTCCGTCGTCTACTAGAAAAAAAAAATGATTCTCTCGGTGATCAAAGTTTCTTGGGCTTATGTAAATGGTTGAGAAAGACAAAAAAGTCAAAAGTCAGTCAAAACACAATTGGGCATAACGGTTCTATAATTTAGCCGGTAGAACACAGTGAATATGTAACTGTTGCTTATTACCCATGTTTCTTCCTTCTTTCTTGTGGACAGTAAAAGGACCCAGAGCCCATTGGTAAGCCAGTACAAGAGTTGGCCAGCGTTTGTCATTAATTCAGTAACTGCAGAATAAGGAATGACATTAAACACACAATGCACAGGTTAAAAGACATATATACATACGGATGGCACACGCGAACACGCACTCACAAACGTACACAAACGCGCATTTGAACAAGCACATACAAGCAATTATAAACTCACACACGCACACACACACACACGCACACACGCATACACACGCACGCACACGCATACACACACGCACGCACGCACACACTCAAGCCTGGCCGCGTGCGTCCATCATATTGATTTCCTCCGACCTTTCGTGTACTCCGTCCTCTCATAATTTACCCACAAGAAATCGCAGGCCGCAGATCTCATTTCTTCTCCGCGCCTTTAGCCTGCTCCTCCGTCACTAAATCTTTAATATCGCCACGCCGCTGTCCCACTGGCAATCCATCGTCCCTCCATGACGTAGATACTGTCCGAGCCGGGACAGCGCCACGCCAACCTTGGTGGAGGAGGCTTCCCCTGCAGCCCTCTGCTCCCTCTTCTCTTCTCTTCCTCTTCTCTCCTCCATTCCAACGTTTTTTTTTAACTCCACCTCTCCACAGAAGCTCAGCCGATCAGTTTCTAACTTTCTCTGTTTTGATACGTTTCATCGTCTGCTCGTCCTTTTTGTCAAACATTCATGACATGTTTAGACATTTTTGTTTGTCTTCCTGTCCCTCTTCAGCTGTCCATGTTTCGTTCTTGTTTTTAAACACTAGGAGCATGCTTCTTAGGAGTGTGAGTATGCACTTTACCAAATTTTGCAATTTTTTATTTTTATTTTTTTAATTTATTATTATTATTATATTATTTATTATTATTATTATTATTATTATTATTATTATTATTATTATTATTATTATTATTATTATTATTATTATTATTATTATCTTGGTGGTAGGATTGCTGCAATCCTCTCATCTCAGCCAGATACACGAGGGTAGGGGTCGGTCGGTTGGTCGGTCGGTGATGATGATGACGACGAACATACGAGCATGATGAATATGTACAGCACTACACTAAGCCTTTTAAAGCAAACCAAACGAAGGCAGCAAGTCTTTGGACAACTAAAATGTCATCCTGAGCAAAAGAAGTTCATGAATGAGTGTGTCGTAAGACAGGAAGTGAGGAATTTCATGGGAGGAGGTGACAATTTTCCCGATCTCTAGAAACGGTGCTAAAATTTTCTTTTAAAGAGTTTCTTCTTCGACAATAAAGGCTTTCATGTTTTGTGTACTTTCACCATTGAAATCGTAGAATCAGACTTTCCATTCGTAAAACTTGAGAATGTCAAATCTCTTTGCCTCATGCCAACAACCACATTTCATCACCTTTTTCCTTCATACGACTCTGCCCCACTCAGCTCCATCCAAAAAGCATATGTTCGTAAACCGTGCTGGCCATTACAGGCTCCTCTTGCATGTCGGCAAGAGTGGTCCAGCTGCCACTAAGCAAAAGAATAAGATTCCACTTCTCCAAGATTTGTCCTCCACTAGCATTTCAAAAGCTGGACTTTATCTTCGTGTTCCTCATAAGCGACAACCATGATGCCTGGGTTCCTGTGCGTCTCAATACTGGCCACGCTACAAGTTCGTTTCCTTCCAAAATTTTAAAAGGCTTATCTGCTGCGTTTGTCCACTTGTTCTAAGCATCCCCCCCCTTCTGGTGCTTTTGAATCTGGCAGTAGTGAGTTTTTGCCTCTGGTGCTGTTGAAGGTTCCAGAGCAAGTTTACCGGGGGGACCCGGAGGTATCGACCGGAGGTCCTGGCCAAAATTGAATCGATTTCCTCGCTCCTCCGGACCGCCAGGCACAGGCTGGAAGGACGAGCGCACAAGGGGGCGAACTTGTCTGCAAACATGGCACCATTGGCATTCCATTCTGCCTCCACCAAGAACAGCCCTCTTCGGCCGCTGCTTTACAGGAATTTCAAAGCGCGGATTCTTTGTGTGGGCGAGGTTGGGGGAGTGGGGAGGGTAGGTTAGTTCAAAGGGGAGGGGGAGGAGCTTTGCTGCCAGCATGCGTGATGTTCGGTCTTCAATGTAGAAGTTTATCGGGATCCTGGACCTGGTGGTCTGTAGGCTCTGAAGTTTTCTTATACAGTTTTATAAAGTTGCATTTTCATAACCACTCTGTAGAGATCCCTCAGATGTGGCGTAATGCCGTGAGCTCTGAAGAGTTGAAACAAATCAATACTGATGTCTGTGCAGACCTCATCTTCTTCTTCACCATCTCCACAAGAATCAGGAAAAGGCCTAGAAGCTATATGCTCCACAACCTACTGTTTTGCAGGAAGTTTCTGCAAAGTGTAATAGAATCTGGAAGGAATATTTATCGTGTGAGGCTGGGACTTAATTCAATTTTGCATCGAGTAAAAAAAAAATAAACTTAGGAAACATTTATGATTGGGGAAAGCTTTCTGTGTTTGTTCAGCCTTCCAGCGCGCAAAATGAGTGATGGCTGTGTTGAGCTCCATCCTCTTCCCCTCCCTCGCATGTTTTTCACGAATGGCGTCACTCGCCATCATTTAAGTTCTTCGTTCTCTTAAACAGTTAGTTTTGAACTACTGAAGCATATCATCGATAAACCTTTTTGATAATGTATTTAGAGAGGACTGGCTATGTCCAAGATTTCTGGGCCGTTTCCTGGCTACACGCATCCCCGGTCCATCTATGTAATAGGCCGCAAAATCGGCCTGCTTATTACTGACAATTATTTCTTTGGGCGAGAAAATGTCGAACATCATGGCACAGAGGTCAGATGGGTTTTCCTTCATGAATGATATGGAAATGATTTTCTTTTGCAGTGTAAGCCAGTGCGGATTCAAATTTCCGAGTGTACCAGTAAAAGACATGGAGTGCCTCAGGCTAAATCAAATGGCGAACACTGTACTGATGCTCCTGAAGTATTCCTGTCTGCTTTTAATGGCAGTTTTTACAAAATGTAATCAAATTTGGAGAACTGTGCTTCAGTATTTGTTTTTGTTTTGTTTTAGCTATTGTTTTCATTTTTTGAGTAAATTTCAGCTCACAATTCGATTTGTTAATTATATTTTTCACTATAATAGAAGATTTGTTCTTGCTTAACTCTGTTTTCTCTTTCTCTTCAACTTCTCTCTTTCTTTATTTCTCTCTCTCTCATTCGCTCACTCGGCCTGGTGCTTGCAAGTGTCGAGCTCAGACAATTTGCCTTTTGATGTCAACGTGCTGTCTGGAGAAGGCGCGTAACCATGGCAACGGCACCCATTCCCCTTCTTTTTCTCTACAAGTAAAGACAGGGTTGGTGTTGTCCCGAATATTATTAATTGATATTAGAAGCATACAATCTTTGTCCTGCTGCCTGCCTGCATGGTTTGCTTATCGATTCTCTCAGTACAACGTTGATATAATGCTTTCTTATGTGCGAAACATGTTGTCATGGCGCCCCTCCTCCTTCTATTATTCCCCTGATTATTCCTCCGAATATCATCAGATCGGACGAATTCTCACCGTAATTTCCTCTAGCAAGTTAATCTCAAGACCACATTATTGCATGAAAGATATGCATATTTCTCCAACAAAAGAAAACTCGTCCTTTTTTCCTCCTCTTCTTTAAATAAATAAAGTTTTATTGTATTTACGAGTATTTCACACATACCAGATAATACTGAGGAGGAACTGGGGAGGGTCAGACCAGAAACAAAGCGATAGTCGCCAGATGGGGGCTCTCAGTAAACGACCAATTTACCAGATGGCAAGGGCGGACTACAAACATCGGCCACAAAGTTGAGTGTAGGGAGCCCTGTCCCCTTCATGGTCATTCGCCTTTCATCAATGACTAGTCGGCCATGACAGTTAGTTGACCTCCACAGTGTTTGGTTGAGGAAAACGTGGATAAATGATTTCTGTGCGTGGACCCGGGTCACGTGTGATGGAATCAGTGTATTATTGAAGACACTGAGCTAATAACTGTCAGGTTCACCGATTAGCTGACTATAGCTTTAGACTAGTACTGAACCTGAGTAAAGGGAAAGCTATAACACAACACTAGTTAGCAATTTTTTTTTATTTTACAATTACAGTAAATACACCTACTAGATAGGGGTATATGTATATGTAATATACACCAGGCGTAGCACCTTGTCACCCGCCAGGATCGCGTGTCACCTGCGGGATATGTTGATACCTGGCCTGTCTATACTATTGTGTATGTTACTCAGTTTTTATCAAACAAGTAGTTTCTCTTATTACTCAGTATCCTCGAAGTAGATCTCAGTGTTAAAAGATTGCTGACACCTGGTATAGACAATGCACTATTTTTGTCGACATTTTTTGTGTACTTTCACCAACGTCCTGCACTATTAAGTAATAAACGCAGATAAAGAAATTGCTTGAGACCCAGTTTATTTTGTAAGAATGGAATAAATATTCACCGTAGACGTAACACTCAAAATCGACAGTTAGAAATACATTTCGCTAAATAAACAATTAAGCCTAAAGCTTTATCTACATTCCAGTAACTAGCAGTACGCAAAGTAATAAATTTTTTACATAACCAAAAGAAGAGCTAGATACATATATCATTCAAAAATTGTCCGCAGTTTTATCCAAAATTCCATAATTAATGAACAGTGCAAAAACAAACATTTTGTAATTTCATTATTTTGTTTTTTAAAAAAAATGGAAATATAGGCGTTGGTCATTTTACATGTAAAGAGGAATTTACTGGTGCGCAACATACAATGAAAGATTCTAATATGAAACCATATCAACTGGATGTATATGATAGCAGACAAAGGTGTAAACAATATATCAGTTTAACTACATTTATTATACCATTTTCCCCGCTCAGAATCAAGTACTTTCTTGGTTTAAAAGATTCATGAAACCTCGTTCCCTCTTCCAACTGTAAAAGAAACATTTTGCTTCATGTTGAAATGCTGTTTTTATTAATTATTAATTATACTAGTGTTTCATCTCTGTAAAACAATTTTTATTACCACTTCGACATACTCGTAGACGTGTCCACTAAATGAGTAAGACTTCCATTGAGAGTTTCAAGACGCCATCACCAGTGTCACAATTTTCACCATCTTGTTTATATATATATAATATTTATAACGATTCGCATAATTTCCCTAATGGTGGTTTCGATATGTATAATTTTTACCCATTTTATACCTAACTCTATAAACTCTCAAATTTTTATTTCTTTTGCTTTGACTTTTTTAAGATACCGATGAAAAAAAAGAACATATTTCGACTTCTAACATTAAATAAGCTTCAATCTCAGTTATTGTTGAAAATGTTGAACCGGACACATTGGTCTAAATGTAGTTTGCATTTTGAGTGATTCAAAAATGGCAATGTGAAAATTATGCTTGATCATTCTTCGCATACCTGTAGCATTGTCGTCTGTTTGTGGGATGCGTGTTGAAGTCCAGATTTATTATTCAACTGAGCAGGCAGACATCTCAATAGCATGGCCGAGTCCTTAATAGAACGAAAACATTCTACACCGTTAGAGAGATGTTTGCAAGTGGATGAGACTATTCTCACCTGGCCGCCGAAATCCCGGCACTGAATGAAGGCCTACAGAGAAGATCACTGACATCACAGTTATCTGACGATGGTAGGCAATGTTTACCACAAAAAGGTTCTCAGCAAACACATCTAGAGAGGATAAAGAAGATGCAACACAAAGTCCACCCTGACTTGCTAGTTTGGGTGTTTTCAGTGACTCAAAGAACGCAATGGTAGATGTGTACTTCCTTCAGCTAACGAATGAAGAACCTGTAATGATCTTCTGACTGGTTTCATGTCATTATGTAGAATAAATAGGAGCATGAGACCAAGATTTCGTACCAAAGTGGAAAAGTAGACGAGAGGAATCAGGGGTATTTTAAGCCCCAAAGTGTTTGTGTGTGTGTGTTTTGTTGTTTTGTTTTTTTTTGTTTTGTTTGGGTTTTTTTTTCGTGCGTCTGGAAGCAAATCAACCAAAGAAAACTTTTTCTGTAAAGTTTAAGCCTACAAAACTTTTATCTATAATCTACAAAATTCAACCCAAAAATCTAATAGCCAGGAGAGCACCAGTGAAAAATTAGATTGCCTTCCAAGGCAAACTCGCAGCTTGTAACTTTCCATGCGTTTCCTGAAGAAGAAGAAAAACCTCAAAAAATAAAACCATCTGATCTTTCATGTCGAAAAAAGTATTTTTCCTTTGTGGATAATGCTGTATGGTGATAACACTTTCAAGCAAGAATGACTGGAAAGAAATGGGTAGGACGGACATTGATGATAAATGAGAGGAAAAAGACTCATCACAGCTGGTGGTTCTAAACACGAAGCTAAAACTTGAAGTTGTACATATTGACATGAAGGTATAGTAATATTGTTAACAACCTATTCTTAGAATACTGACGTGTACTCAAACACATACTCAACACAACAAACAGTAGTTTGGTATCACGAACAAGATTTTTTTCAGACCAGTCCTGTGTGTTTGAACTCTCCTGGATCTTGATGAATGCCTTTCTTCAAAGCTGATTTTTGTTCATGGTGGCAAGGAGAAAAAAGAGGAACTTTGTTAAAGATTGGAGGAAAATCAGTTTTAGCTGTAGGTGACAGTGTCATCTCGGCATTTCAAAGGTTTTCTTTCGGTTTCGTGTGCGTCCGATGTAATTACCGCGCCCCAAAAAACAGCTTCGCTGATTCAATCTAAAGTTTTCAATCGCTCTAATTCCCCTAAAGGTCAAGGTTTAATTTCTCCTGACAAAAGTGTTCAATGGCGGGGAGACAACGGTCCTCCTATCCGTTCCCCCTTCCCGAAATGCAATTCTGAGCGAAACCAAGATGGCGTCCTGGGGGACTGGGAGGAGAGAATGCAGGCTTGCGTCGAAATTCACCTTCGGTAACTTCGTTGTTGGGCTCTCGCGCCCTGAAAATTAAGAGAGGAACATCCCGCAAGACAAAACGAGGGACTAACAGCACAGGGCCAAAAGCAAGGGAGAGAATTTCATCGTCCTCGGGCCATATATAGCGCCATTGACCAAGACGTACTGGGTGCCGGGAAAAAAAGATGGCTGGTATAGCGCGTGAACCCAGGAGATGCTGCTCGCATCCGGGCTTTTCTCTTCTGGTTGCAGAGCCTGTGTGCCACGGAAAATCGATGTCTGCAACGCTTAGAATCTGATTCTCTATCGCAAGCGTGAGTGACGATCGAGAGTGCTGAAATTGAGTTACTCCCCTTGCCACAATTCTTTCCCTTTCTTTCTCTCTCTCTCTTTCTCTCACACATACACATTCTCTTATTTTCTGCTACTTCGTCGCACAATAACTTCGCGAACTGCGTCTGGGCCTCCCGACGTTGTGAAATTTCCAATATAGCCGCCATGTTCGATTATGGGAAAGAATGAAATTGGAAGATTTTGTGGGTGTGCTTGCTCTTAGTTGTCTAAGTCTGTCTGGCTTCGTATTTGGTGAGTTTACTGCCTCTGGCGAGTGCAGGCTAAACTGATTCTCGAAAAAGTCACCTGATGCCGCTGTCTGCATGTAATGTGGAGGCGCGGGCTAAATATTCGAGGAATTTCGGTTCCGATAAACGATGTGTTGTGAAGTGATGTGTTTAGACATGCACCAGACCTCTCTCGCTTTTCACACACATCTGTAGCTCTCCATCGTCACTACCAATACCAGGTGGACGCACGTACACATACACACACAGACACGTGCGCAAGCACACACTTTCTCTCTCTCTCTCTCTCATACACACACACACACACGCACCACTCTCTCACACATACACTCTCACTTGCACGCTCACATGCACAAAATACACGCACATACTGTCTCTCACACACACACACACCACTCTCTCACACACACACACGCCTTCAGTCGAGTTAGATAAATTAAAAAAGTATGGTGGCAGCAATACCCCTTCCTCCTTAAAACTGCCTGAACTGTGACCTTTAACCTTTATACTGTAGTAATGACGTTTCTTCGGTGTTATAAATGCAGACTGTAGCTTCATATTTCAGTCCCTGGAACAAAAAAGTAAGAAATACAATATAGCTATTTTCAAATAATATCCATTCTTGAACTAAATTCTATTATCGCCGTGTTAGGATGTGAATTTTTCTTCTTGATTTTTTAAAATAAATAATGAGTTTGTTTAAAAAAAAAAAAGAAGAAAATTAAACACGATTCAAAGTGACGTCAATGTCAGTTTTAATGTCAAACTGCCAGGAAGTGGGGCATATTATTGACAAAATCTCTCTTTTTTAAAATATAAGGACGACACAAAAAAATAGTATTAGAAGTTTCAGATGCGGGGAAAGAGGCATCATAGCATTTTATTTTGTAACTAACCGTGTTATATGAAATTATGTTATTTTTAGCGAACCATATTATTTCTCATGAGAATACGCTTCTGTAAAGGATATCTTTTTGCTGTTTGAGCGAATCAAGAATCTTTCTGGCTTTGCGATGTAACTCCACCCAGCCCTACCCCAAATTAGGGTTTCTCTTTATTCTTTATACGGATGTAGACAAATTTTGAATAGTCTACGTCTACAACAAATGACACATATTTAAATTCTTTGGAGAGCACAACAGTGTATGGTCAGTATGAAAGATATGCTACAATAGTTACTGTCATTGCAGTCAGTCAAGACATTTCATTCCTCTATGTTTATCAGCAAAACGAAAAAATAATTACAAGCGGCTCTGATGTTTCTATCCCTCTTTACATTTCTTGTAGGCTTTGTTACAGGTCTAGTGAGTATACCAAGCGTTCAGCATGTCTTCAAAGATCTTCCAAGAAAAGTTTTTTTTTTTAAACTGTGGGACAGAATTTTTTTGTCTAAAAGATGGCAATGAGGAGGATCGTAGGCTGGCGAACGGAAACAGGAAACGCAAGTTTGTCGTGCGTAAATGCCGATCTTGGCAAGAAGTACTGATCTGTCTCGACAGCATAATGTGTAACCTCTTTTTTTGTGTGGTGCAGGGGAAGGGAATGAAAATAATTTTGCGAAACTTCTTTGTCAAAGGAACCCCCGCTCTGGAACCTCAGTGACGGTGTTCCGTCTTGTCCTCGAAGAAAGGTCTTCGCGAAGTGAGTTGATGCTGGAACAACCTCGGAGTAACGGTGGAACGCGTCTTGTAACGATGTCTTCGCAAAAAAAAAATAATAAATAAATAAAAACAAAATACAGAAAAAAACCCATTCCGGTCCGCAGCTGTGCTGCTTCATCTTGCTCTTGAGTCACGCCAGTCTTCAGCTGCTAATGTATCAACTCTGACAGAAAGACATTTTACAAAATTACACACAAAATCGGATGTTACATTATACTGTCCAGATAGACCAGTATTTTGGGCCAATTTCTCAGGGAAGAAACTCACTCTTCATTTCTGCTAATGCTTCTGTGAAGTATGGACTTACTCGGATAATTTTAAATGCGCGTGACCTTTACTTCTATTTTCATCTTGACCTCTTCCAATTTTGATGCCAACTCATTGCTGAATGTGAAATATCTGAACCACTTCTATGTTTACTACACGATAGTCACAAAAATTGTTAACAAACCACTTTAAATATCAGTTACAAATGTCCAATATTATTTCTCATGAATTTTCTCAATGATGTAAACAACTTTTTTAAAATGCTGTAAACATTTGCAGCATCAATGGGCGGTTTTAGATATAATGATGTGTGATGCTTTGTAGGCATCAACATTCTTTCACTTTTAGAAATTTTTATTCTACAAAATGTTAGTGCGGAGATTCTTCCGCATTCGATTATTAAATGTTCAGACAAATAATAGTTGTTTACTTCGAGTTCTTTCTGTTCAGCGACTGGGAACTTTCAAAGTCTTGATGACAACAAAAACCGCGCGAATTTGGTGTGATTGTTTTGAATAAATTACTGAGAACTAGTGCTTCGTAGCAAGATTGTTACCATTCATTTCAAATGTTGTCAATCAAGGTAGTATTTTTTGCAATCCACCTTTTCCTGTTATTTTTTTTTATCATCTGTATTGCAGGTTGAGCCAGCAAATCCAAACAAACAAATTAAATTCACAAATAAAAAAATAAGTTGTGCGCAGTACGAACTGCACAAAACGCGCAATATTTGCCGACGAAAGAAAATGATCAGAAGAATTTTACTCAAAAAATAAATCCTTCAAACGGAAGTGGCCTCGTTCCAAATACGATACATCCATGCATTTTAAGCAAAGACATAAGGAAGATAAAATATGTTGCAAATCAACCTAAGCAGTTTCATTTGTAAGTGGGATACAATTAAAGATAAACATATGCACACTTTGTCCAAGTGTTCTTTTTAATTATTATTATTATTGCTGTTGTTATCATTCATATTCTTATTTATATAGTGCTTTTCCGATAAGTTACCCAGAGCACTTTACATGAATAATACACAGACTGAATTTACCAACAACCCTGCCCCATATTGACTGGCAGCCAATGAAGAGAGCAAATGATGGGTGGTATATGTTTATATTTAGATAGTCTGCAAATGAGGTGAGCAGCGTTATTCTCTATCCTTTGAAGTCTGTCAAGAAGATATTTGGAATTTCCAGCTAAAAGATAATGACAACAGTTCATCCTCGAGATCACAAAGGTACATATTAGAGTTTAGTTGATGTCAAACTAAAAACGTTAAACTAATGTAACAGTTTTATTTAAAAGAAAACAACACCAGAAACGAAATAAATATGACTTTTTATGTCAAGAATAATATCCTGTTGGTCTGATCCACTCTCCAATATTTTACCGCTTGACCAACTTAAAAGACACTAAAGTCCATCAGATGTAGCCCGACTTTACGAAAACAATTAAAATTTTCCTAGCAAATTTACTCAAAAATAACGTGGTAAAACTTAACAAAATAATGTATCATGCTAGTAAGTCTATAACAAGTACAATATCAACAATGAAAACGAACAACAATCACAAACGCATAGAGAGTGTCATTTTTATTGTCTGTCTTTACTTCATATTTATATGTAAAATATTTATTGCACGCATGAATATGTTTAATTCTTTTTATTTTTAATTTTACATAGTTGTTTAATTTATCTGCTCTGTTGTTATTTCTCTGTGTAGCTTTCAAGCTTATATGTTTATTATTAAATACTTGTACCCAGGATCACGTTCGCGCTTGCCTCAGTCTGGTCAGAAGACTTCTCTCTGAATATTCAGGACAGTAACCGCCATCAATCTGCAGGATGTGAGTGGTGTTTGTAGATCAGCCATGCTGACAACAAGGACCGGACATTAACCGGAAGACACCTAAACGATACTCCATTCGCGAATATTCTTCGCTCGCTTGATTACGAGATTTGTACGAGATCGTAAAGAGATTAACGAGAACTGTTCGTCCAGTCCCAAATTTTCTTTTACCTTGACTGTCAGCGATCATTTTTTAAATATGCGACTTGAGCACTTTTATTTTAATTGAAATTAGTACTTTAGATAAAGTTTATTATGCATCTTGATGATTAGTATCTTTGTGGGAGCAGTATAATAAATTATAATAAGACCTTACATCTATAAATGTTCTTTGTTCATCATTGTTATAGACCTTTGTGTAAACTTCATTTTCTATCCACACAATCACCGCCACCAGATCTCACTATCACTTTCATCACCATCGTCAACATCACTAAGCACGTCTTCCATCGTCCCTTCCGTCCGATATCCATCGTCGAAGCCATGTTGCCAAGTCCCTAGGATTGTTTTTGTTTAGTTTTCTGTTATCGGTTGAGTGCGTTCAATGTCTGTTGTTCATTTAAACTTCTCTCGGTCAACACAGATAGAACCTTCATAATATTCACACCTTTTCTTATTTTATACGTCTTTCTTTCCTTTATTCATTCTTCTTTTGTCTTTTTTAACTTTCTTCTTCAAGAACCAACAATAGCATGGCTTATACACAAAATGTCAACCGAAACTTGTATCACGTGAAGTATGAATCGTTCTCCTGTATCCATGTATTTCTGATGTTGACATACATATGAAATATGTTTAGATAATATTGTCGGTATTTAAGAGTTGACACAAGTCGTGCAGACAGATATATATATATGGGGATGAAAGATGTATGGATATAGGTGATTAAATGGATGAGTAGGTGGCTGGTTATTTTTAGCACGCCCTTATAAAGGTAAGACTAGCTGAAATGGCCTTGTCTTAAATATCTTTAACTTTCCTTTCATAGATGTTGCTGAAATTCAATGCTTATGTTCAGCAACTGATGCCTGAAGTTAAAATTCTTTTATTGAATGTTTAACTGAAATCTCTTTTGTTGCTTAAAGAGCAAAGCAACACAAGCCATTGATACTAACGCAGACTATTTTTCTAAAAGTTTGTTTCCACTATTCTTTCTTTTTTTCAGTAATAGAAAGATATTCTTCACGTCTGGCTTTATTGTATGCAAGTAATTCCACACACACACACACACTCTGAAAACTTTATAAAAAGTTTGTTGACAGCAGTATTTTGGATCCGTTCATCTCTTCTTTCTCTCAGCTTTCACTGGCTGTCTTTTATTCCACATCTTCTGTGTATTGACAGAAGTTTATATGAAATTATATTCATCCATAATCTACAACTGACGGGAAAAAGTCTGTCTCTTAGAACCCGATGTACTTTACAGGAGACATTTTTTTTTTAGTTGTTTTATTTTTATGTATCTATTTTTAAAGTCGTCAAAGAAGTATATATTATCTTTTGATTTATATATTGAAATTTATGTAAGTCTCTGAACAAGTTTGGGCCACGAGCTCCGTTTTCTTGAGATTTACGAACACAAGTATGTATTTTTCTCTGAACATTTCCGATTAACGAATCGGACGAGGTCATCTGTAAGGTTAACTGGACTGAAGGAAAGCAGTAACGACCGGAGGGATTGTCTTGCTTTGTGCTAACAGCTAAAATGGGTTGATGGGAACGTGTTTTCGCCACATCACACACACAAATCCGTGCCATGGGACTTGAAAATCAAAACCCAACAAGGCGTGACAAACCAAATTGAAACTGCCAGCCCCTGATCCGGCGAATAAGCCTGTTTGCGCGCAGGCACGTCAAAATGGAAATGAGGCGGGTCCAGAACGAGGCGCGAATGACCACGGAAAACTAGAACCTTGTTTATCCAAGTCTGATCTTTTAAAAAAAAAAGCCCCCACAGTGTCAGGTCAGTGTGTAGGCTGATCTCTAGGTCTATAACAGAAAAGTTCTACAACTAAATCAGTGAAGTTGGCTTCCTCATGGTAGTCATAGTCACTAAATTTAATTTCATTTATTTACGTCTTTCGGAGGTAACTTTGGTGGAGATGTTTGTTTTTACGATGTTTACCGCACATACTGAGGTGAACTTTGCTGACTTTTAGGATTCTTTGAAGAATTGGAATGCAAAATTATTTAAATGCGGAGAAGCAAAATTCGACTTCCTGATTCCTGGACAACAAATACAGCAAAGTTGCCAATTTTGAAGATCCATCTAATTTTCTGTTGGAACGCTTTCTTATTGGGAAATGTATAATTATATTCGCGATTAAAAATGAGCATTGTGCAAACATTGTTGGTTGTATCCAGATCTTCTCTAGTTCTGGTTAAATTAAAAAAAAACTTGTATCTAATGGCAGCAGAAATGTTTTTCCAGTCCTTTCAAAAGACTACAATTTGATAGGTCCAGGGTATCACAACTCCAGATCAATGTCGATTATATTTTACACAAAAGATGTTCTGAACACAGCACAAAGTTCGACCTGAAAGAAGGTCATCAATGACAGCAAGAAATTATCAAGACATGTAATTCCAACAACAAATTTTTTTTTTAACAAACGCCATGACATTACATGTTCACAAATATTCACGCTTCTGGATTGACTACAATCATTCAAATCTCCACACCCACTGCTTCCCCCCGCTACCCAAACCCCCTTCTACAAAAACAAATCGGTTGAAAAGGACAACAGGACTTATCTGTGCCAAAGCTTTTCCAATATCAATGACCTTTTGGAATGGACGTGCAGTTATATTTACTGCCCACGATTTTATTCCGATTCTGTCTCTGCCAATTACACAACGAACCGAACTCAGGAAAAATCAAAAGTGATTATAACTGGATTTGTATCCGTGCATTACGAAACACAGTTCCAGGAAAGTTTGGGTTTCTGGCACAATGCGGCTCATTTCACTGGACCATCCTTCAGAGCTGATTAACAACCACAGAATTGTATTTTGCTTTTCTTCACTTTCATTTTCCTGATATTTATTTTCTCACTTTCCTTTTTCCATCCCAATTGACTTGGTGATTGTCAATTTTCATAATGCGCGTGCAGGTGCGCATACATACATAATACATAGTACACATAATACAGATATAAACATACATAATACGCACATACATACATTCACACCGATATATACGTGAAATTCTTTTTTTTTAAATTTAAAAAGTCTATTTTCTGACTAATCTGTTCAGAAATGTTATCTTAAATAAAGCAACGGTCTCAAGAGTACAAACCGATATCCCGAAAATATCTCCATTAATAATGAATGTAATTTTGTAATCGGTTAATTTATTCCTTTAGGCTAAGGATCAGGCTGATGTCTTTTTTTTTTAATTGGTTTGCTTGATTTTTGCTTCTTCCTTTGATTTTTTCTTCTCTGTTGCATTTATCACCGTCTGTTTCGTGGTAGTTTTTTTTTTTCTTTTTCTTTGGTCCTTCGTCATTTGATGTACTCAGTGCTAAGAGCGAAGCACGTGCATCTGTGTTCATCTTTCTGTTTTGTATTCCCCACATTCTTTTTTCACGGGTGAAAATCATTTTTTTTTTTTTTTTTTTTTTGTTAGCGAGAGAAAATTTTGTTTGACCATCGGTGCATTAAAATTAAGCCAAGTGATTCGAATTTATAGTATCAGAAACGTTAGCTAAGCGAGCACAAATGTATTGTAAGCTGATTTCTTTCTTAAGAATTTTGTGATTTTTTTTCCCCGCTTTGCTTTTGACCTCTCTCTCGCTCTGCTCTCTCTAATCCTCCTGGTGCGCTCACTCTCTCTCTCTCACACACACCCCCACAACCACCACTGCCACCACCATTACCAACTGCTCTGCTACCACCACCATAACATCATAAATCCTGCCATGTATATAATTTCCTTGCGCCGGTATCGACTGAGGTCTCCAGCATGTCTGATTAGAATTTCGCCTCTTGTAAACCGACAATTCCGGTCCACTCCACTAGGGAACCCCCCATCTTCCTCCCACCCCACCTTCCTCACGAGAATCCCAAGGACCTTGGCCCCTCTCTGTATCCCCTGTTCTGGTCTTTACTCTCCTCTTCCTCCTCCTCCTCCTCACAGCACCAACGCCGGTCAGTCTAGGGTGAGCCTCCAACTCCTTAGTCATTCAGAGAGTGTCCTGTGTCTTTCTGTCCATCTTTGTACGACCATGGTGTTGTGGTTATTGCCCACAGTACAAGGTCGACTCCAGCAGTTAACTCCCCCTCATCCACCCACCAGATTTATCAGGAATGGTAAAAGGATGCCGACACAATAAAATATGGCAATCAGCATTGTTTTATGATGAAGCAGGGACTAGAACTACACACCACAACATTAACAAACAATAATTACACCACGCATTCAAACTCGCCACAAGAGACAGAATCCCATGCACCCCAATTTATACCCGATTGACTGGCTCTTCCTTCTATATGATGTAACTAGATACAGTGAACCACTTACAGCTCATTGTCCGATGGGATGATTATACTTTTTTTTTAATTTTACCTCTTTCTGTATCATCATTCTCTTTTCGAGAAGCTGATCAACAATAGCAACCGGCACTGGAATAAAAGTTTTCTTCTGCAACTTCTCAGTGGCCATTTCATCCATCATCTGTCCTGCCTTGGTTACACAGTGCCCGGCGAGGCCAGTGGCCCGGTGTGGTCCCCTGCTCCTCTTGGGTCTTGTGATCGATTACCCCTCCCTACTTTTCCAGTGGTGGACAAAGCACTTTATTTATTTCTTGCAATTCCTGCCTCTCCATCTCTGGAATGAAGAATCTTTACATACGTACGTAGTTCAGCTTCACACCGAATTGTCGTTTCGCATATTTTTTCAAAAAAAAAGGGGAATGAACTATGATCTCTAATCATCCCTGCACATGGAGGAAGTTTTGGGGTAAATTTCTCACCCTCTCGATCTTTCTCTCTTCTCCCTTCCACCCTGCAGTTTTCATTTCCTCTCCCTTTCCATCCCCATCCGCCATTTTTAAAGCCGCACTTATTATTCTGGTAATGGGCGGTGGAGAGATAGGATATTTAGAAGGTGGAATTTATGAGTCCTATGAGACGGCCGTGCAACAGTTGCTGCAGGCATAACCATGTTCTGCGATAGAACTTGGCAATAAACATGCATGTTTCTTGTGCTTCCTCTGTGCACAGTTCTCTCCTTCCTTCTGAATGCAAGTCTGAGAAAAACTTTATACAAGACCTGGCTACTCGTGCAGTACCCTTTCCTCCCATTTTCATATTTTTTTTCCTCTTTCTCTTGTTTTCTCTCTTTCTCCACCATCATCTTCTCTGCAACCACGTCTTTCGCTCGCATGGGCATCTTTTATTTCGGGGGAAAATCAATCATTCCGCAGATCGATACGCCCCGGGTCTGCGCTACGCGTGTCTTGTGTATGGAATTGGACCCTCTCCAGGATGGTCTTGCACCGGTGTCCTGGAAACTGAATGTCCCTGTGGGCAAACATGCTGACCCCCTTGTATGGACCGTGAGGGATTCTTCGTTTATCTGCAACCACTTCCGGCGAAGCATCCACCTCTTAGCCCCGTACTCCTTGTAGTAATTTTAAACCAACCACAATTATATTTTGAAGATTATAAATACATGATTGTTTAAATGGTTGTTATTCCGGTGATTACTAAACCTCTCTTGACTAATTTTCTGAAATTTCCTAAATTTTTTATGTTCTTTATCTCAATAGCTTCTTCATCTAAATCTTTTGCTTAATCCAGGGTAGATTTCACAACGGGTTTGTTTGGCGGTTGAAATTTTGTCAACTGAAATGCACGAGTTTCTATTTTAACTGCTCGGCAGTCCTACTCGCTTCACTGGTTTATGGCAGCATTTAAGGGAAAAAAACAGACCTGCCATTTTTAAGTGCGAATAGGAGTGCTAGAATTAAATCCGTTTTCAATGCCTCGTGTCTCCTTTCGTCGTCCGCATGGAGCAAGGAAAGCGTCTCGCCGATCACCGGCCAGTTAATTCCATCGAGCAGCCAAGCAGTCTTCTTCCACCAAGGCCTTGTGCAGGGGACTGTATCAACCTTTCCCCCTCCCCTGACTTCCCACCCCGTCCCCTTTTCACCCCAGCAGAGGTCTGCAATGCTCTCAGAGCGTGCCTGAACAGTGGCAAGTCGGAGGAGAGACAGAAATTAGAACGACTTTCTGCGCTTGGCAAGAGGCGGGTTTTCGTGTCCAGCTAATCACCAGGGTTCTGAAATCCCTAAAAAGCACGCCTTTGACCGAAATAGGTTAATCTGAGTGAACGTTGTGTCCCGAACATCGGTTAAGGCTTATTTTTCAGGCAGGCGGTGATTTCTTCCACAACATCACCTCTGGGGTTGGGTGGGGAAAAACAGGACCAGAAAAAATTACCAGAAGCTGATTGTGGTGAAATGTCAAACCAAGGATGAAAATATCGACTTGCATTTAAAGCAGTTAATGGGACCACGCTTCGTGTGGTCTACCTGCGTGCTTTGAGCAAGGATTCGTCTGTTTATCTCCAGTGATTCGCAGAATCACCTTTTGACAGCGCACCCGGCATGAAGTGTTTCCTAGAACTAATAGCGAAATAATTTCTATCCATAAAATTTTTCTTCAATGTAAAACTTCCAGTCATGCAAATGTCTTCATGGCATCGATAGTGTGTCTTTTATTAAAACTACTCCTTACATTATAATCGCAAGAGTCCTTAAGGATCGTAAAGAGCAAAGCAGCACAAACTCTTGAAAAGAAACCTACAAGACTACAGAAGCACAATGGCGGTCCTCAAAAAAAAGGAACTATGGCTACAACTGAGACTCACTCCCAACTGTCGATATCTGTAATTAAAGAGCTGGTGTTTGCCTTCTGCCGATGCTGTCTGCTTCCTCACTTGTTAAGGACCGTTATGCCGGTTGTTGATGACGTCACAGCCCCTGACGGACCGCCGTCGCTCTTTGTCCAAGTGTGATGCGCGGAAAATGTAAACACTGTCCGGTCCTGGGCGACTCTTCTTTCAGTGGTCACGCAAGCTGATAAGGCAGTCCTATTAGCTCACTTCTATACTACCATTGACTAGCTGCCTGAATGGTAAATTCAATGCACAGTGCATATATATATATGTCCATAATATTTATTATTTCTTTAAAACCGAATCTTTGAAACCCTATTTTTCAATACCTGCTCTTTCTTTGTGATTATAGTATATTCTCAATATGCAAATTATTGCTGTCATGGCTCGGCTAAATAATTCAAATTTTCTTCTATAAAACATCATTGCCTATCTCAGCTTACTTTGTCTTTCGCATTTTTTTCGATCGTTTCGGTCTTTGGCAGAGCTTGCCGTAGGCGGTTTGTCTGCGTGGCTAAACCGCGCTAATCATCCAGCAATCGGTGGCTACACTCTGACCCCTAACCTTTGTCCGGTGTGAGAGCTGGCTTTATCCGACGTTAGATAGTTCTGCCGGGGTAGATACGAGGCCCCCGTACAGCCATCCCGTCAACCCACTCCTGGCCAGTTCTCGTTGGCGGGGAGATAAGCAGGACGTTATCTGTTCCGCACGGCTAGAGATGCCTTTCCTTTGTCCTCCTGGACTTCGTCTTCAGTCGCCAGGGGTCGCGAGTGAGTGACAGGCTTCAAGTAGGGAGATGAGATGGCTGGCGGCTGCATTCGCTAGAGAATACATTGTCTAAATTGCATGCGAGTTAGAATTCAGTAAGACAACAAACGGCAGTTAAAGGAAAAGATATTTTACATGTAGGAGTTTCTACCAACGGGTGGTGAGGTCCAAGCTTTTTCTGACAACCTTCAGTTGCGGGATGTCAGGGCATTGCTTTGATATAGCTTTAGCTGCTGACTTGGAGTAAAACACCGATACCACCCCTCCATAACAAACAAAGAAGTATACAGACAAATGAATTTTTACCTTGATTTCGATTACGCCAAGCTTTTTCCTGAAATAATTTCCAAATTATTTTTTAATATTTTAATGCAAGGGTAATTTTATGATCAAAATCGAAAATGAATACAATGGTGATTTTGAACACTAACAATTAAATACTAAACACCTAGAAATCATTATGTGGCAGCACTACTGAGCACGATGAGTTGCTCTAATGTTTTCAAGATACCCAGGTACTGAACATAATTAGTAATATTACTTCACCATTGGGGAAAATATTAGTTATTTCACGTTACCATTGGAATAACTATTAGTAATATCACTTGACCAATGGAATAACTATTAGTAATATCACTTGACCAATGGAATAACTATTAGTAATATCACTTGACCAATGGAATAACTATTAGTAATATCACTTGACCAATGGAATAACTATTAGTAATATCACTTGACCAATGGAATAACTATTAGTAATATCACTTGACCAATGGAATAAATATAAGTAACATCATGTTGTGTTAGAGATAAATATTTGTAACATCATTTTACCGTCGGGATAAATATCAGTAATATCACTTTATAATAAAGATTAATATCAGCAACATCACTTTACCATCGGAATAAATATTAGTAATATCATTTTACAATAGGGATTTAAACGAGTGCTGCTGCTCTGATTCATCACATTTATCTATTCAAGTATTCAAAAAAAAAG
This sequence comes from Pomacea canaliculata, assembly GCF_003073045.1. Taxonomy (NCBI): domain Eukaryota; kingdom Metazoa; phylum Mollusca; class Gastropoda; order Architaenioglossa; family Ampullariidae; genus Pomacea; species Pomacea canaliculata. The sequence continues at coordinate 11,423,481 of NC_037599.1, forward strand.
GAGGAAACGTTTTAAAAATAATGTGTCTGTAGTTCTAATTAAGTTACTGAAATTGTTTTAGTATCAATGGATTCAGCTTGTTCAGTTCTCTTATAAGGCATGCCATAAGTCTCCTCTTTCTTTATTGTGTGAGCACACCTGGCAGAATTGTTTTTCCTTCTTTAACTGCTGCTTTCATTGTTTTTCCAGCATCATCTCTCGCAACTTTACCTACACAAATTTCTTCTCTTGTCTTGTCGGAGGTTGGGGAATAGTTCTTACCTTTTTAGTCATGTTTTTGACCTCTGTTGCTGACACGGTGCTAAGATTATACTATCATTCAATATATATTTACTATTTTTCCTGTTGCCTGTGTAAAATTTGTCAAGTGAAACATGAAAATAATGAGAGCAAAAAATATTAGAAAAAAATACAGTAACCCAACCCTCTGTTCCCACTTCAGCAACGATCACCTGCGAGTAGCCAGTTTAATTTATCACACAAAATGAACCGCATAACATGAAAAAAATTGTGAGCTTACTAACAATCGTTGTCAAACAAAAGGACGTGAATAATGGCGTGAGGAACTTCCTGCCCGATCCTCTGCATGGATCGCTGGTTACCCTGTCGGCCACAGCGGCTACTGGCAGTGGAGCATGACGGTTTTACCATGCATGACAACAGGTCCACACGTGTGACAACTATTTTCTGAACAACGAACCTGATAGTTTTATACTTTAATGAATTCTACATCTTCTGATACCAATATGAATCCAGTGTTTACTCAGCTCCCATAACTAATTGTTTTCGATTTTTTGTCAAATTAAAGTTTATTCTCTACCATAAATAATAAGTTAGCCCAAAGCAAAGCCCCCAACCTGGAGGGTCAGGGTGCAACATTTTAGTCTGGCCTCTCCCCTCTATACTTTACTTTCATGGACTTACAAGAAAAGTCCTGTAGTGCATGACTAATGACATGACCAGCTTCCGACGCCACGGAGGGTAGTGTAGTTCAAAACTATTTATTTATTTATTCATTCATTCATTCATTTATTCATACATACATAAAATGAACCGCTTCAATGGACAGAAAAAATATTATTTTATGTTTCGTTCGTGTAGTAATGTCTAAAACTCAATAACAAAAATGTTTAGTGTTTTGGACTATTCATTCGGGAGACGAGGTTTAGCCGAGCTAGACCATGACGTCAGAAGAGGTACTAAGCTAGAGGACCTATGACGTCACAACATTGTTTCTTTCGCGCTTGCCTCACCCTGAAATTCAGGTTTTGCTGTCACGAATAGTCACGAATAGTCTCACTCGCCACAGGTTTGTGATGTCCCACGTGAAACACCAGTAGTCTAAGTAAACCAGATGCGAACATTTGTATTTATAAATATCTTTCTCTTCTTTTTTTGTCTTTATTGATCACGTGGCTGTGCAAGTGTAATGTTGTTTACTAAGAGGCGTGGTTAGTAGACTTTTGTAGGTGCTAGGCTAGATTGCTAATGCTAACAGTTAGCTAAAATATTTTATGAGCAGTATAGGTGCGTAGGTCGCAGCAGTTTGTGCACCTGGCCCCATAGTTATGTCAAATGTCCTTTTCACCGCTGCTCCATTCGTCGGACAAAATTTCAGACTTGTCCATTCATACATTAGATTAGGAGAGTATCGTCTTTTTATATTAAAAAACTGCCGATTTGGCCATTTTATTGTGACTGCTCTGTCCGTTTCTCCGCCAAAAGTTAAAGGAGCTAAGCATTCATTGCCACAGGTGGCATCTTTTTTCATTGTAAAAAGTTGATCATGCGCCATTGTAGAGTAGGACATACGTTCGTCCCCTCCCTTCCCCTCCCTCCCCCCAAACGGTAAGTCCACTTCCACGTTTCCACAAGACTGTGAGCTAAATTTTCGTAAGCACGCACAAAGAGGCCCGGGTACCAGAAAACGATGGAAAATGTCACGGCTGCTCTTGGGAGGCTGGCTTCATCTATTTACACATTCGTTTTCCCGCGCTGATGACTTCTGGGACTTGACTGGCAGCACCGTCTAGGGCGACTGTCATGGCGGCCCGAATATTCGTGGCAGACGATCTCAAAAGCCCTCTCCGAGTCGCTGCAGTGTGTGCCTTTCATCACCTTATATTCCTGCACAAGCCAAGAGTGCGTTTCATGGCCGCTATGTACACTGTGAACCCCTGGCTCCACAAATGACGATAGGCCAGAAGGAATCTAGTGAAGGGATCAGACCACGAGATTGCGACTGCCCTCCGTCAGCCCACTAAAGTGAAATTGCTTTTGGGAGTTGGCTTTTTTTTTTTATTCCCCTTGCAGGAGAGAAACGAATCCAATAATTTCTGAATGTCTCGTACGCTAGGACAGAAAGATTTTATGGTCTGACCAAAAGCCCCAGATTCTTCCCCCCTCCAAGGTCCTGTGTTTTTTTTTATCGATTCCAAGAGAGATGTGGAATATTGACGAAACGAAACTGATGCCGATCGGGGGGATGAGGTATTAGGACCCCATTTGTTCTGATGCCTCTGACGTCTGTGATGTTTCTTGCAATAAACATGAAAGATGAAACTTCAGTTCAATAATAACTGCATTTTTCTGATCATCCTCGCTTATAGAATGTCTATTTCTGCTCAGGTTTCTATTAATAGCAACAAACTGTTCTAGATGATCATGCCAACGTCAGTACTGGAGCATAAAATAGTATTTTTAATATTTTGATATTTTGATACATGTCTACCTGTGCAAGAGGATGCTGGCTATGGTCCAGGATAGCTGTAGAAGAGGATAGCTGCAGTTATGCAAAAGAAGTCTATTGTTTATTGTAGCTGTGCAAGAAGATGTTTACTCTTGTTTAGTGTGGTCATGTAAGAGACTTCTGGCTGTTCTCCAGTGTAGTTATAAAAGAGGAATCGGGCATCTTGCCCCAGACACCCAGGCGTCTGACTATTGTGCAGTGTAGGCATTAATAATAATAATTTGGAAGAAGATTCAAGATGTTGTTGAAGGTACACATACACAAAGATTCTTGCTCTGGGTCAGGGGTAGGGGATGTACTGGCTATTGTACTTAAGCCCGAGGATGGTGTTTTCAATGGTAACTATTAAAATGTTGCTCTTTGGAGTGTAAGGATAATCCAGTATAGGTAGCCAGAGGATGCTCTTAAGTTTCACATTGATAATGCAAAAATAAACTGTTTGTATTGTTAGAAAAATAAGTTTGACCTATACATCAATAGACATTGTAAGAAATATTGTATATACAGCTTTGGATTTTCACAAAAATATTTCTTTAATGAAGACGCAGCTTGTCTTCGTGCAATGACAACAGAAGTAATGCCATTGACCCAGAGACCTAGATTTTTCTTAAGTTTTCCCCAACAAGTCCCTCGACAACATGCTTTCTCCATGCAACCATGTTCTTGTCTTTCACCAAAGTTCTGGTCACCTCAGCGGTGCACTCACCATTCGGGAAGGATAGACAGATAGGTGAATGCGTAGGATATCACCATAGAGACGGAGTGTCAACCAATCGCCCTTTTAAGTGACAGTGCCGACACCGCGAGTTGCCAGCACTCATCCACCCACCCCTTCCTCATCACTGACGGGGAGCAATGGTTCCCGCCAGTCCAATCTATTCGCCACTAACTCGGGGGCCTGCTTTCAGACTCGTGCGCACCCTTCTTTGGTGGCCGCTTCCTGGCGCAGGCAAATTGGCAGCAGGCGGTTGGGCATGATTTCCTCAAACGAAGGCAATCAGCGGTACATTCTTTCTACCGAAGTGCGATTTTCCTTTTTATTTTTTCTTTCTCTCTCACTCTCATTTTCTTTTCGTCCTCATTAGCTTCATATCCCTATCTTTATCCTAGCCTCATAAAGACGATGAGCTCTGCTCTACATCGTATGTGTGTGTGACGTTTGGTGAGCAAGAGCGCCATGCTGTGCAGTGTTCACCTCTTTTTTCTGTGGCGCGTGCGAATGCTTGACCCCTGACCCCCTATGGCGTCACGACACACGCACGTGCGTCTGTCAGAAGCACGCTGTGGTCACGTGGTCCAAGCTGGCAGGTCGTCGTACGTAGATTAAATTACCGATCGGAATTAGGTAGCCGCTAATTTCCAGTGACTGCTTTCAGAAGATTAATTTCACAGCCTTATCTCTTTCGTCTGTGAGTACTGTCCAGGTCAGCTGATCTGCTGCCTCGTGTCACGAAACTGTAGTTAGACACTGTCCAAACCCCATACCCTCCACTGCATTACAGTTGCTTAGCTCAAGTGAACTAAAAAGATAAATTTAAATAATAAACACCGATGTTTTTTAATTGTTTACTCTCAAACACTTCGGAGTTCAAAGGAATAATCAGGCCTAAAATACAGGCCAAGCCTTGTTGACTGATCCGTCAGGTTTTGTTGTCCATCGATGTCAACAAAAATATCAACCGCCTCTGATTTAGAGACGATTATAAATAGACGATTCCTTTGCATCCAGATATTGTTAGTGCAACTATTTTAGAAAACCAATTATTTCAATCATCATGGATGAGAGTAATGTCCTTTCGCCTCACCTGGCCGGAAGTGACAAGTCTCCGTCTTTTTCTTATCCTTCTTCTTCTTTCTGCTGTTGCCCGTGATTTTCGTCGTTGGTAATGTCATCTGGTTTTAGTCGTTCGATACCTATTTTTGCTTCGGGATTGTGTTTATGCCTGCCTCAGTTTGTTTTTGTCGACTAACGATGATGATGACGACGATGATGATTGTTGTTGTTGTTAGTAGTAGTAGTATCATCATTCCAACCTTTTAGATATCCATATAAGATAGGAGAATAGTAAAAACGCTAAATTCACTGCCAGTTCAAAGGTTATGGCACCCAAAGGTTAATTTATCCGTGAGACACGTATTCGATTAGACCGTTATCAGCAAGTGATGTTGCGAGGACCTGACATTAGTCGTTAGTTTCCAGACACGTCGACAACAGTCTCTTCTAGAAAACCTGCAATCAGGCATGTCCTTTTCTGGACAGTACCAGTACTCTGTGTCAACCATTCTTTTCTTCTACCATTCGTGGTTTGTCAGGAATCCGGTGACCTCAAACTGTCCGTTCCCTGGCGGGCTCCACACAGAAAGCCGTGCGCTGTCCCGCAAGAGAGGCTGACAAACAGACCTCTTGGACAGCCACTCATGCCACTTGAGAGGTTTTGTGGACACGTGCGAGAGGCAAAACAGTCGGGAAAATAAGCTGTTTAGACGGGTTCTCTTCTACTTCACAAAGTAGTTCTTTGCCCATTTCAAGACTTTTCTTTACTATAAAGTCACAGAAATCGGATAAAAGCTATTTAGTCGAAAAATAAAGAAAAACAAAAAGGACATATAAGTACATCCATATTTAGATGTCACTGCCTGCGGAAGAATTAAAAATCATTTCAATACACCAGAGATAATCGCTAAGATTAAGAGTTCTGTTTTTAGTAAGTTGACAATTCTATATTATTGTTTTAGTACAAAAGTCCGAATGTTCACTCTGGTGCTTTCAAGAAAATCGAGATAAACATGAGCGAGAATATGTGTGTGTGTGTTCGTTTGCGTTCGAGAGTAGGGGAGAGAGAGAGAGAGCAAAAAGAAAACTCAGGAAGACAAAGAGACCAAGCATACATAATGTCTTTATGTCATACAGAAAACAGAAACAGCGTCTCCATGTTTTCTATAAACAATATCTTCATGTCTCCCTGCCTGTGTGCGAAGACACGAAAGCAAACACATTATTTCAACGCCCAAATGAATTGTTGTCTTCTAAACAAATTGCGATGGTTTTCGCGAAGTCTGCGATCGCATTGTGTATGGAAGACGAAAACATAAAACAAAAAAGCAATGCCGGGACTCGCAGACGACGAAGTCCGTGCGCAAAGACCTGAACGCCAGAAGGACGAGACAGCATCTTTTGTGCACAGAAAACGAGCGCCACCTGGGGGCTGCATTTTCCTGCAGTCTCCTCCCGGCACGCGGCCCGGGGAATGGCGGCCCCGGACGCTAGGGACAAGCGGCGCGTGGGAATGAGATTGAGGGAAGTAGGCCACAGGAACTAATGGATGTGACGTCTGCGACTGTAGGTCTGAGGTGCGAGCCTGAAGGTGTCGCTGTCCTTGGTACTGTCAGCCAGAGAGATGAGGTGTGGTGGGGTGTGGTGGGGTGGGGAGAGAAGGTGTGGCTACTCCTCTGCCCCCTGGCTTTTGATTTAAGTCGGGATAGGGGGAGAGGTAACGGGAGAAGGATTGTGCCAGATCCGGTGAAATATGGACCGAGCCGGAATTCAATTAAATTCAATCAACAATAAATCTTTAGGGTCTGTTGTGTGGAAAAACAGAAATTTCCTGATAGTTCAAGATAAAAAAAGAGCTAACATATATCATTATAACTAAAATTTCAATACAACGTACACCATCTAGTACCCCATTACACATTTTTCAGGGTTAGAGAATCGCACGAATGCATGTTCATAGACCTGCTCATAGGTCGGCTGGAGATGTGGGTGAGGGCACGACGGATACACGACACAGAATTCGAACCTCTTTTGTCCTGATCTCACTTCTGGCGTGCGAGAAGCAAACACGAGGAAGAGCGGCATTTGTCATCGCGAGATGAGACGCAAGGGGCTCGCAACCTCTTCACCTTGCCGTCTCACGCGTGTGCAGCCGCCTGGCCAGCGCTGCATCATGGTGTGCACACGCTATCTGCGCCGGAATCCGTCATAATCCTGTGATTGGAGTGCGCTGTTGTAATGACTTCAAAACACAAGCAGCCCACGCTTATGGTTTATGCTCAAGGTGGTCGGATGAGGGGAAGGAGGATGTGGAATAGGGAGGTCGGAAGGGGATGGTCGAAGAGCGATTTTTTCAACCGCAAGTCGGTTTTGGGCGGACTGCGTATTAAGTTTCGTGGAAATAAGTTGGTGGTGGTGGTGGTGGTGGTGGTGGTGGTGTAGTAGTGGTGGTGAGAAAAAGAGTGCGTGCAGTGTGTGCATTACATTGCCGCCACTAGATGGTGCTAAGCTGACAGAGCCTTCCTCTCTGCCCTGCAGTAAAGGCCACTTCTGGCACTAGGTGGCGTCACCTGTTAAGGCGACCAGCAGGACAAAGAGCACTTTGTCAACAGACGAGAAGCCACTCAAAAGTTGTCACCACCTGGCTAGGCGAACAGACGCAAGTCACACCTGTTAGGTTAAAAGTCACGGCACTGCTAAGGAATTGAAATTTTGTTTATTCTCTCTTTAACATGGCCACACGCTTTTCTGGTGTTATTAGCAACACCACGCATGAGTCGGGTATCTGTGACCAGACGGCAAGAGAGAGAGAGAACTCACTTATCAACACATGATCAAGAATAGCAAGGACATGGCATGCCCTCGTAAGTATTTGGTGATTACTAAAGACTGTCAAGTCCCTCTGCTTGATTCCAGTGAGATTAGAAAACAGATACTAACAAGGGAGACAAAACAACTCTTGTCCCCTTCATGTGCGTATGCGTGCAAGAACCTAATTGTTATTGTTCCAAACATGGCAGTTTATGGAAACCGTAACACAACATTTTCCCCAATTTTTAAGTTATTGAAAATTTAATTTAGCCCACTCCAATCTTCAAAAAATAAAAAGCATGGGCACATAATTCATTCCCCTCACCCAGCTAAAAAAAAAGCTGTTTCTTTCCCTTGAACGCCATCACAATATCCTTAATCTCCCCACCATTTCAACAAAGACTACCTCCTCAAAATAGCGAAACCGGGATAAATTGAAAAAGAGTGGCTTGCTTGTATAAAGGCATTCTAACAATAGTAAAAAAAAAAAAGAAGAAAGAAAAGGTGAAATTTCACGTTATAGCCATGTCACAAGATCTTCCAGCCTTCCGGAAACTGCCCTTCAAGACACATTGCAGATGAGGAAGAAGAAGCTAGAAAAAAGAATGGCAACGGACAAAAACAGCCAACAGTGGTAAAAGGCTGACATTTGGCAACTCCCACAGATCTTCAGAGGGCAAAATGGTGAAGAGAAAATGTGGAGAATGATATAATGCTATAATGTCACTAAACAGAACTTCAGACGAAGACGGCGATGATGATGATATATATATATTACTTTTTATAATAATATCATTCATTTAAATAGCGTCATATCCCAGCCTTAGAAATTCATGATGCTTAACAAATAGTAATAATTATAAAAAATAATAATAATAATAATAATAGGGAGAAATTGAAAAAAACCAAGACGACAGTATAGAAAAGGGGGATAAACCGTGGAACGGGAAAAAAAGTGTAATGCTCTCTAATTAACAACTAACACACTACTTTGTTATCCAACATGTCTATGAAATCAAAATAAATGCATAAATTATGGAATAGAAATCCTGTAGACCAGGGGTGAGCAAAGCTCACGGGCCCGTAGACGTCAGCCAAAATGCGAAGTCAACTTGTTTTAATAACTTTTTATTATTTTACTTAGGTTAATTTGATTGAAATTTTATTTATCAAATACGACTTAGTGTGAGGAATCATCAGTCCGTAACATTCTAACAGAAAAAGTACAGAAATCACAAATAACGTGTCAGATGTGTCTGAAGGAAACGGTTTAAATTTTTATTGAGAGTGAATTTAAACGGCTTCATTTTTCACATTAAATTCGGTAAGTAAATATCATTTCCATCCCATTTTCACTAGATGTGTTGTGTAGTCGCGGAGAGTTTAGAATTTTGAGACCGACCACAACGAAAAAAATTTGCCCGCACCACTTGTAGACACACGAAAACAGAGGACCAGAAGTTTGTTAACCCTTGTTACACATTTCACCTTTCAAGAGTTAAGATATGCAATAGTCATCGAGTCCTTCCAAAGAACAGATCGAGAATTCTCAGGAAAAACTCCCTGTCATCAAACAGTTTTGCTACATTGCACAAGGTTCATCTCCCTGTCATGTCCACAAACAAGAAACTGGACTGAGAAGACAATGGTGTCGTCAAAGGAAGGACTGTGGGTCAAAGGAGTAGCTGAAGCCGAAGAAGTGAAATAAAATGTCACCACAGTCCGACATCATCACTAGGATCACCATAGGTCAAACAATGGACTCCAAAATCAAAATTAACTCAAAAAAGAAAAAATCCAAAGAGGTTTTAACTATCTGTTGTATGCTACTCAACATTTTAAAATTCTTGCTTTAAAAAAAGTATTTTTCTCCTCGTGTCAGTTTGTATAAGACTAGGAGAAAGGCAGTGGCAGGCAAATAGACGATGACGGCAAGGAGCAAACTCCTGCATCATAAAAACCGCCAACTGTCAAAGCTAAAACTTTAGGGCATAAGAAACTCATGCTTTTCTTCTTGGGTTTTTTTTTTTTTTTGTTAATTCCGTGAACGAAGGCTACAACTTGCAATTGGAAAATAAGCTCAAACATGACTCTAGGATGTAGGCACGTTCAATTTTGCACCCGAAGATCATGTAAGTTTTAAGAAGATTTCAATGCTGAGACTTCCAACGCCTGGTCGCAAAAATATTCATCGAGCCATGCTCATCGACGTGGAAAATCCTGTAATTGTTGAGAAACATTGATTCCTCAGTTTATTTTGTGTGTGTGTGTGTGTGTGCAAACACAAACTGAACGTCCTCCTCCTTTTTGGAAGTCGACTAGAAATTTAATTGAGTGTTGTTGCTGCTGGCGTTTTCCTTGCTTTGTTGTATTTATGCATGCAAGCGCGTGCACATGCACACAGAGAAAAAAAGATGAAAGATTTGGGGACTGGGGACGGTAAATGTAAGATGGAAACATAAAGAGGAAAGATGTGAGTAGGTAAAAAAAACTCACAGGTGCAGCCGACACCTGTACGAACAGACTAATTCCTCGCTCACACCTCCCCTCCATCATCATCTCTCCGAATATTGTCCCTCCGCATCCTGGTCAGCCATGTTTCACCACAAAGCTACCCTTCCCATTACGTCTTCAAAATCCTTCCAAGAATTTGTGGGTGCCCTTCATTAAAAGCTAACAGGCGCATAACTCCACTTGGCTGGTGCTGCAGACATGATGAACACTCAAGACGAGGCTGTGTTTGTTACTGCCCGCGAGGCGACAACACCGGGTTCGTGGCCAGGATGGGTTCCGCTGCTAGATTAATGTTTAATGGCTTTCACAGTTTCCAATTTGAAGGCACTCGACCGTGCTATTGATTTCATTACACATGCCTTTTCTCGCTGATTATTTTTACCCGGTTTATCTCTCGCGATTTGAAACATCGTCGTCTTCACAAGCCTGTCGAGCAGTATGTGTGGGTGCACACGTGTATACGCGTGTGTGTGTGTCTTATTGTCTATATATGTGGCTCACTGTGTGTTTTGTGTCTCTGTGTGTGATTGAAACTCTCTTTGTTGTTCTGTGTGAGGGTTCTTTGATTCTCGCCCTGTCGATGTTCTCTAGTATGTTCTGGAAGGACCAAATTATAACCGACGATTTCAGGACCGAGTCTCGATTTTCAGAACGGTTATATTGATGAGCTAATGATACATCAGAAAATTCTCTCTCTCTTGATCTCTCTTGCTCTTAAACTCGATTCCACTAAGTTAGTGATGGAGTGTGGGGCGCATGATCTCGCTGAAGACGGAGAAATTTAATTAACAATTTATTCGGCGCCCTCAAGCTGTTTTCACTGCAGGATCTGTCGCAGAGAAATACTAATTTGTGATCAACAGTGAACACTTGCAGAACATATATACATTCTAACACACAAACAAAATAAACACTCGCACATACACAAAAACAAGTACTGCAATGACGGCGACAACAACAACAACATCACACAGGAGTCGCCGGCATCAAATTTGAGACTCGCCATTTTCAGGAGAGTGCGAGACTGCAAAAGTTCATCACAGCAGCCTGGCCTGTGTCTGACAGGCATGCAATTACTTTGCGAACGGGACTGTGGGTAATCGACAGCGCCGCTCTCCCGTGCATGCAAGCGAGCGGGGAGGTAATCGCGCATGCGCAGTCGTCTCGGAGGTGCCCGGCTGTCGTCCACCCAGCTCCCTTCCAGCAACCCATCGTCTCGCGAAGACTGATCGAATGAAAAGCCACGGAGCGAAACCTTTAGCCAGGAGACATAAACGATTTTGAAAAAGCATTCGAGCATTTTTTTTTCCTCGTTTACTGTCATCTAACTTTTAGCCAAGAAACGTCATAAGATTTTCAATTAGGAAACTCTTTTCGCTTCAGAATAAGACGAAAGTAAATGCGAGGGTAGGTCAATGATGGACGGGACAGTCCAGATATACCTCTCTTGCTAGCTTGGTTAGGGGGAGTCGGGAAATTACATACGTCCTGACGATAGTTGTCTGGGTTGTTGTTGTTGTTGTTGTTGTTGTTGTTGTTGTTGTTGTTGTTGTTGTTGTTGTTGTTGTTGTTGTTGTTGTTGTTGTTCTCAGACCTTTGAATATACATATATTCTGCCTCGGATCGAATTTTCGTATTTTTCGCTTTAATATTTGTGTCTTCAGACATCTTGGATTGATGACTTCTCTAATAAATATACGCATTCGTGCTTCCCTTCCTCAAATTCCACCCATCGTGTCTTTCATTCTCAAGAACTTTGCATTCCATCCCATAATAAGCTAGCCGTCGACGCCAAGCTGCAAGTGACCTTTTCAAAGATCACGATAGGCTGTTCTTTTTGTACCGGACACGGAGAATCGAAAGTACAGGTTGTCTGACAGTGAAATATCGCTTGGAGAGAAAATCTCTACTTGTGAAGATTTAGGGGACTGTATTTTGGCAGCTCTGTTATCTCTGATTACCACACTTGGTCGGTCGGAAAGAGAGGCGTGAACAGAAAATCAATCGTCTACAAACGACCCCAACGTTCTCGCCAGAGGATTTCAGACTTCTAACAGAGCATCGGGAATCTTTGCCAAAGAAAAAGGAGGGCTTCCAGACAACCTGAGACTCAGAGGGTTGATTTGCTGACCAAAAGGAAAAGTGGGTTTAAAAGTCTTCTCTTTTTCTTGTATTTGTGTGTGGGGAGGAGGAGAGATGGATGATGTAGCCAAAAACTCTTCGCTAATACCTTAAAATAGCCCTGACAGTTTTATGAAAATATTTCAGCCACAACTCTCACCCGACCACATGTTTAACTGATTTAATCTGTTTTGTCGATTGTCGATCTCTCAATCATATAAATCCTACAGGATTCACTGCTGAAAGAAAAATACAAAATTTTTTTTCTTGTAAACCGTCAAACAGCATAATTTTATTCATTTTTTAGTTTGGCTTTAATATTTTATTGCAGCCGTGTTTACTTCTCTATAGTACCTTCATTTAATATTAGGTAGACACTGAGAGATAAATAGATGCGCCAAACACCTAAAAACACGAGCACTAGACTAAATAGGTGGCTCTGTACTATTAAGGATTAAGTACTAAAGTTAAATCACCAAGATAAAAACAAAACATTAGCCAGATTGGAAACGAACCTCAGTTTTTGTCTTCGAAAAGAAAGGTTGAGCGGAAGTTAGAATAAAGTCCACGCAGTCAGGCCAAAGTTTTATTGTGGTAACAGCTTTACGGTAACCATGCCCTCAATTTATATTTATTCTGACAAGAAGGACAACCACCATCCCTTCACTCTTTTTATTGTACCATTATTTACATGACCTTACGATTCCTCAACGTCTCGTGTTACCAAGCGGTAGGACAGAACTCCCTCCGGCAACAATATATAAAAGAATTGCTTCTACAAAAAATGCCACTCATTTCTTGACCTCCTAGCACTAAGTTCTAAAAAGGCAAACTCTTGGAACTAAAGGGGAAAAAAAACCTTCACAACAGGCTTGTCATCGAGCTCGTCGTAGTAAATCAAGCGAACAATTTTCGCGCCAACCATTTTTTTGTAATTTGTTTGTTTTCATGTTTACAGGACATGCACAGAGAGACTATGGCGTCTGCTGTTCTACTAGTCAGCGGATGTAGACTGGCCAGAGGCCAAATATCCAGTTACCCCAACTCTAGAAGACGGGTTTGGGGGCAAACATAACATTATCTCATGGAGATTGTGCAATACTGAGTTAAATCGGACATTCAGAGGACCTCAGACGATGATGTACACTCAATGTGGACAAGTCTTTACAGTGTTACTTACCCTCAAGACAAAGAGGTCACTTACAGATATTTTGTTTTTCTTCGTCCTCTTTATGTGTATACAAGAGTTATTACTGACTCCTTGGAAATTTTAGCATATTTTTGCTTTTCTTTTTAACAACCAGTTACCGTGCGCTCAAGCAAGAACCTTCTTTGCGTTTTGTCCAATAAATTTTGCATGGTGCGCAGAAGACAGGTACAAAGCTGAAAAGTTTCCAGTCTGATCGAGAATACCAGACCTTCAGATAAAACTTTATACTCTGAAACAGCATACTAAAATTAAAAAAAAACACACATTTTTGTATTTCACTACTTGTTTTGGAAGTTTTATGTGGGTCACAGAAGAAAAACTTTTTAACATATTGAGCTGGTTCCAGATTTATGTAACCAGAACTGTAATCCATTTGACTGGTTAAATCAATGCCGCTTTGTCAGCAAATTGTAGAGACAATTATTTATGTATTGGGCGAACTTTTTTGTCTTTTGTTGATGATCATAAGAATGTGAATATTATTTAGTGGCAACTGAGGACTATTTTTTAAACAACAATATTCTTGGTCATGAATATGCAAGAAAAGCAAGAACACCTTACCAAAAAAAAATCTACGCCTTAATTCCTAAAAACAACTTAAAGCTAAAATGCTTCAAAGTGTATCTGCACTGTTCCAATTTCTATAAATTGGCATCAGGCGAAAACCACGGCTATGTAGTTATCTCCCTTCATTCGTCACTTCCCTTGGCTGATAATCCGCGTTCCCTACCCCAAGCCCCTACTTACACCCCACTATCTCACATTCCTTTCGCCATGTTGTCAGTGGCCTACCCATCATCCCCTTCTGCTTGACTGGAACCTCCTAACCGCCTTGGCCTTCTAAGGGAGGTAATAAAATCCTCGAACGGTGGACGTGTACATGAAAATGTCAGGCCTGGTGGTCCTCGACGCTGACACCAGCTTTTATTGCCACCCATCGGCTGTGTCATCTGTCCTTTTCTCTCCTTTTTCGATCCCTTTGCTTCCCCCATCCTTCTTTTTGAGTGTCTGCTCTTCCTTTGGAGACTCATCCTATAGTTAAATCATTGCTTTCCAGCACTTTCCAGGATATTTTTAGAACAGAAGATTCCTTGAGGGCTCTGCCGCTTTTCGCTTGTTGTGAAGTTGTTGTCCAAAAGACATGCATGGAAATGGCACTGCTGGAGAGTAATAACATTCTATATTATTTCCCATGTAGGTGATGTTTACAAACTTTATTTGCAAGCCGCAGGTGTTGAGTAGAGCAGCGAAAAGGTGATAGCATGACAGAGTTTTGCAGCCATTTTTAATAACAAAGTCATGAGAAGTAGTGATGTCGAAACCTTTGGAAGTTTGCTTCCAACCAGACCTGTCAGTGTGCAAAGCAAATCTGTGATGTTTGTTGCCTGATGTTTGGAATGCCAGCAAAATCCAACTGGCAGCAGAACTGCTTGCAACGAAAAACTTGAAAAATTGTACATGATAAAATTTCTTCTCCTCCTCTTCCTCTTTGGTCTCGATGCCAGTCCAGCCTGCGAGTCAAATGACACTGTAGCCTCCAGGTCTTGTCTGCATCCATAAAGCTTGGTGTCACGACCCTCCTCACCTCTTGAACTTTGTGCGCTCAGAGCAAAATTGACTTTGTACTTAAGTACTGTACTCTTGCAACATAAAGAAGTAATCGTTTTCTCTTTCTTCACTGTAAGAGACTGTAGTCGGTTCAGGAGGCCGATGATGTGGCTCCTCATTACGATTCGTAGATGATGGGTTGGACAATCGTTTGTTTTCTCGTGGACGCGGAGATGGAGAAGTGCTTCCCCCTAAAGACGATTTCACGGTGTGGAGGGGCGGGAACCTGGGGTTTATAGGGGAAAAGATAATATTGGTAAGGAGGCTAGAGAACGGGGCTCGAGTAGGTGTAGATGAAATGTTGTTGTTGTTTACTGTTGTTAGTGCCCTGTTGTTATTCTTGGTCTTTGGTCCAGGAGGGCTGCCAGTGATGGCGTACAATAAGTAGATGCTGAATTCCGCGATTGAAGTTTTGATTGTTAATTGTTGATATTTTTATTTGTTCATCATCATTATCACTTAATATGGCAGCGAGTTCAATGTGCTTCATAAAAAGGTAAACAACGATATATGAGAATGAGGACGTATTATTTATAATGTTAATATACTTATCATAGTAATTAATCATTTAATTTATCTGTACTGTTGCGCGTTATGATTTTTATAGTCTTGATAAAAATGCTTGAAAATACATATATTTATCATTTGTTATTCTTTTGAAAGTAATGGTTAGACAAATGTTTTCTAAGGCAGCTTATTTCATTTTTGGAAGAAATATCGTTTAATTTTTTATGGTGGTTTTTGTGGAGGGAAGGTGTTGTCTACTCTGTTCCCTTTCTTTTTGTTCTCGCTTTTCATGACATAAATCGAGACTTGATATGATTTGTCCCCATCATTTCGACTAATGAAAATAACATAAATAACTCTATCAACCCTCATAAAAGAGCTTCTTATGATATAAGCCGCAGCGGGTTGAGAGAGTTATTTATGCTTAATGTATGTTTTAAGACCTTTTGGGATTTGTTTGTTTGTTTGTTTGTTTGTTTGTTTGTTTGTTTGTTTGTTTGTTTGTTTGTTTGTGTGGGAGGTGTAGGGAGGGGGTGTTGCCCCACTGATTCTTACCGTATTTAAGAAGACCTCAAATGCATCTCTCTAATGAAGTCTTCTAACTTTCAAAGTAAACAAACAAAACTCCAGGTTCATGTACCCGGAGACGACAACTGTGTCATCTGTAAGCTCTGATTAGCCCACAGCCATTGTGCAAAGTAACTTTGAATGTCATGTCTCCTGATGTTTTAATCCGCCAGACCTTTTTGCAAACCACTGTTTAATGAGTCAAAAGGTTGGATTAATACAGAAGCAAAATAATGAGACTTGGATGCCAAGGTGATGGAGGAAATGAGCTGGGCAGATAAAGCGCGTGCTTCTTGGCAAGTCGGGAGGGATTACAAGGCTGCCAGCTTCTCAGGTTGCCAGAAACAAAGCCAGACTGAAGACGGACAACTGCGGGCATCAGTATGTATCCATGATGTTTTTCATGGCGACCTGCATGAGGTGGGTAGGGGTACAGGGGAGGTTGGGCATACTCCAAACAAAGTAGACGAGAAGACTTTCCTCTCTCGCCATTCCTGACGTCCATTAATGTTTGCATCTTAACAGCCTCCAAATCGCCTTCCCCAATTTTGCCATAAGAGGATTCACAAACTTCTTTTCCCATACTGACTTGGGTTCACCGGTGGCGTAGTTTCTTGGATACCCACATTTGAAAAAATCGGTGCATGCGTTGGAATGAAAATTGTTTTAAAGTGCTGATGCTCTTCACACAGCCTTATTTTTTTTTAAGAAAAACTCAGACTGAAAGGTATGTCAGACATTTTACTGGAAGACGGGAGAACCATGCAATGATGTCGAGTGTCTATGAAACGTGCACATCCTTGTTCATCGTCTGGTGTTTGTACCTGAATATTGATGCTTGCAGATTATTTGAAAGGTCGAATTTGCTATTGCTTGCCAATAGCTGAGATTTTCTTTTCTGTAACAGTATTAAGTTCATCACTCTATTTTAAATCAGCACGTGAGTCTTCAGTTGCTAAAACAAGGATTTCCAGTCAGAGTGTTTTCTTTTCAAATGTTTTTCTTTTATCTTGGTTTTTTTTTGTTTTTGTTTTTGTTTTTTTGTTTTTGTTTTTTTTTTTTTTTTTGCTTTGCTGTTTTCGGATTGGTTGGTTTGGTTTGGTTTGGTTCGGTTCGGGTGGGTGGGTTGGTTGGTTGGTTGGTTGGTTGGTTGTGGGGGGGGGGGTGTTGCCTATTGTTTGTTTGTGGTTTTGTTGGCTGGTTGGTTGGTTGGATTAGTTTTGGAGGGTTTTGTTATGTTTTTTATTTGCTTGTTTGCTTGGTTGTTTGTTTGTTTATTTGTTCATACTTTATGCTGGTGAGGGCGCGTCTTACAAACCTTTTCTAAAGCCTACAGATCATGCTTACTTCTTATGTCCTGCTAGGTGGTTGGCGGAGTCAGAACCAAAAAAAAAACTACAGACAAGACCAACATCACTAGGCATTCATGTGAAGGCTAAAATAAACACCGTACAAGACTGGAAATGTAAGATCACGGCACCAGACTGCCCTCCACTCTCAATCAATGGGTGGAGGGGACTTTAGTTTGCCCCTGACACCGGGTGCGCGCCGGTGGCGATGTGGATGTGTGTGGATGTTGCTGGCAGAAAGAGTTTGGCGGCGCCACTCGTGCAGCTCATCCCCTCTGACAGAGAGTTCTTCTTGCAGGCACTGGCCTGCTTCCTATGGAAATAGCCACAACACCACATCAATGGGCGGTCTGATCGAAATAGGTTGAAGGCGACATGAGGAGGTTGCGGGGAGGGTGTCTGGGAGGGGAAAGTGGGGAAAGGGGGGCAAGGGAGGAGGTGGTGAGAGAATAATTGACTGTGTTGCGACCACTAGTCTAGCAACTCGCCAATTCCCAGTCGTGCGTTTTCAGCAACGCCTCTTCCAAAGTTACTTTGTCGAGCACAGTGTCAATGTTTTTGTTCTCACAATTTTGTTTTTGTAAAGTGACTTTAACGAGAGCTTGTTAACTGCCCTGGTGAGATGTCAGCTCCAAAAAACATCAGATGTCCACAGTACTGGTACTAGCATAGTGTGTGTGTTGGTGCTGTGTGCACATGCAGTACAGTGTGATATAATGTCTGTATATCTGTGTACAACGTGTGTGTAACGTGCATGTGTGTAGTGTATGTTTGTGCACTGTGCGTGTCATGTTTGTGTTTCTGGGTGTGGTGGATGTGTAACAGAGTCTATTTATTACTGTGTGCATATAGCGCGCGCGCGTGTGTGTGTGTGTATTTGTGTGTGTGTATTTCAGTGTGTATTTGCCGTGCGTATGCTGCGTGTGTCGTGTGGACATGCAGTTTGAGTGTGTTCCCTTTATATATATATATGCAAGTTTTGTATATAATATATATGTGCATTTTGTATGTGCAGTGCATGTAACATGTGTAATGCAGTGTACATGTGCAGTGTGTATGCAATGTGTGTATCTGTTTTATGTTTATATTTTTTTCAGTGTGTATATAAGTGTGGGCAGTGTATATGTGTCCACAGGCTCTCACTTCAGATTTTTCCTTTTTCAAAAGACCAGTGGTGTTCGGAAAAGTAGGTCTAGTACTTCTTATTCTTTCCCAGACAAGCTGCCATGAACACTTTTCCACCAGTACAGATTACAATATATCATACTGACATACTCATTCTGTCTCTTCTAAGTTGTGTTAGCTCGGTTTCTGGTTTTTGTTTTGCTTTTTTTGTTTTGTTTTCGGTCTTTGTTCACCATCACTAAATCTACCCCATATTTTATTGTTAATAAAAAAAATTAGACTATCAGATTCTTTCTACAGCGCTCCAGATTACTCCTTACACACAAAGTACCTAGGTAGGAGGGTCCTATTAACCTCCAGGGTGTTACTCTTACACTGGAAGACTTTATGGAAACTCTCGGAAGCCCTAGCTTGTAGTCTACTTCAGTCTAACCTCTAGTTAATCTGCCAAACTCGGGGATCCTGTTTTTTTTTTGTGCCGAATGGTCCCGAAATCGCAATTCTGACTGCGCATTTTGTCGAACATTTGACCAAAGTTCACAGATTTATGTGCGAAGGTCACCAACAAAAAAAAAAATCAGTGATTTTGGGACGAACTTTCAGGAAATTGAACGCTTGGTCAACACAGAAAGCTAAGTTGTGATTAACTTACCAATACATAGCCGATACAACCTGTCAATGCAATGGGACTTTGGGGTCCTTTGGAAGTTTAATGTTTCGGCACTTTGCCCAAACGGCCTGTAGCCACCTTCGAAGTATATGAACTTCTTTACTTAGGGAGGGGTTGTCTGGTAAGCGATAAACCCTTTGTCATAATAACAGTTATGATCGCGGATCGTAGGCGTGGAACGATGCACAGATCACGTGATCTTTCTCTGGGCGTGGCAATTCTTTGCGAGGCCAGATTGCCTCCCCCTGACGTGACCTTCGTTGTTGACTGCGTGAAACAAAGCAACCAATAAACAACTGGCAGCTGCACCCTGCGGCCAGTATGCTCAGTTACCCACATCCAGCCCACCCGAAGCCAGCCACTTGACCATTGGAAATAATCCAGCTCAGGAAAGCGAAGGGGAGACTGCCCTGACCTGCTGGCAGATCGTCGTTAATGCTTTGCCATCATTATTTGTGCTTGTAAAAACAGCATTAACAGATCATCTTCCTCTTCTCTCAGGAACTTTGGCGTCAAAGTAGACAAGATTAGGAAATCTGAACAGCACTTAAAGCACAAGCACAAAGACACATGAACGGAATTAAGCTTTATTTCTTCTGCATTGGTGTTTGTTCTTTGACTCTGATTCCCTTTGTTATCTTTCTTTTTTATCTTTTCGAATTACTTTGATATCTATTAATTTGTTTAGAGTAGGCACGTTTTATTTGAAAATTCACCTAAAACGCAATGTTGTGCTGTCACCAACCAGGTAGCACTAAATATCAGGGGAAAATATTTACCTGAAAAAATGCCTCAACGATTGGAAAGCTAATCTGTTGGCAAATACATCAAGTCCAGTGTCTGGAAACAATTTGTGTGCTCAGGTTAATTAATTTGCGATTGTTGACGACACCGTATACCACTACACAATTGTAAAAGGCACCAAAGACCACTCATTCCTCCCAAATTTCAGTGGGATAATTTCATGTTTAGAAGAGTGGGGCAATAAACGCGTCTTTACAGCCACAACCGCCCTCGTCCAGTTGTCTCAAGCAGTCAAACAAACAACGGTTCATCATTAAATGGTGGCTAAACTAGCATTTGACCTCCACGCCATGCCAGTGCAGGATTAACGGCCATTGGAAAACACTTCAGTGAAACCACACTCCACCCGTCTTTTTGTGTCTGCACAGCAGCATCCGGTGACACAATGAACAACACCAAGCATTTTTTTAAATTTTCCATATAAAGGCCAACAGCAAGTTCAAGTTGTTCTTGGCACGCTGTGTCGATGGCACTGAAGGCACGCAATTGCTAAACCCTTTCTTAAAATAAATAAACATGGATGTACACTTCTCCTTAACCAGCTAGTGGGTTGTTATCGAGACTTAAAGGGGTGGGGAGGGCGTTAACTACCATCCTCGTCAAGATTACGCTTAATACAACTTACCTTCCCCTTTTTTTCCTGAATAATTCAAGAGGATCTCTTTTCAACTTTGTACGCATCTTATACATAATTATTAACATAATTATTCTTAAAATTTTACAGCTTGCGATTTAGCAGTAATCAGATCCACTTTCAGAATATCTGTGTGCTTGCATGCACGTACTCACGCATACCTAGATGCTTGTTTGTTTCCATGGAGGCTGCCCGTCTGTTGTGTGTGTGTGTTTTAAATTTATGTGTCTGTATTCGTGTCTATATGTAAATTTTACTATCTTGCAAAATGTGTCTCATATAAATCCGAGAAATTCATCATTGAGCTTTTATTTAATCTTCAAACAATTCACACGGGTACTTTTCTTTCCCGGGTATTGATCATCGCAGGAAACACGGGGCAAGAAACAGTCCTGGCTGCTGAACACGGACAAGGTGCCTTTAACAGGATGTTAAGGTCCTCACATGAAACGACTTTCTGATGTCCTCTTCGTCTGCCGCATGTCCTGTGCTTCCGGATCTCGATGTTCTTTTCTGAGAAACGGAAATTCTGGACCTGAGGTAGAGAACAGATGTCTGTACAGCTGTCTTCAGACGTCCCGCTCCACTCTAGGCTGACCGAATCCAGAAAGTTTCTAAAAAGTCTGATGACTTGGGATACAAGTTAAAAATAATCACGAAGAAGACAACAGCCCTTTGACATCTCCGCCGAGAAAACCTTGTCCTGAAGGTCATTGAAAATTCTCAAGAGAATACAAATGTTACCAGTTCTTCGGACAAACGGCTGTATGTCGTTCGCCATGCGGCAAGAACACGTTTCTCTTCTGATCTTCTGAAATCGACTCTTTTTCCTTCGCGAATTGACTGAAGAGGTCTGGCTTTCATCTTTCTGCTTGGCATTCAGGAAGTACCTCACGCTACAAAACCTTATATAATAGACAGAATTTTTAAATGCAATCTCCCCTCACATAGGGTGGGTTAATATACTGTAATGTGTAGCTGTCACGTGCAGGTAACATAATACATCTTTACTGGAAGGAGCGTGCGAATGTGCGTGCGTGCTTGTGTGTGTATGAGCGAGGCTTTGTTCTCGGCCAAAGACCAGACAAATATTAATCGTTTGACCAAGTATGGCAAAGGTTTGTGCGAGTTCACATTATCTATATTTTCGGGGCAAATTTTCGGGACATTGAAACATAATCCAACATGCTGCGATCCAGTATGTAACTACCAGAGTAAGACAAGTATATTGCCCGTGTACTGCCAGTATACTAACATACTCAAACTGATAATAAAATCTTTCTCTCGGTGACTGTCCAAAAACCTGCTCAGTGTTAGAATATTCGAAGAATATAACGAGCAGAGCATAATGAGAGGATTACAATATAATCATCAGGAACTCTGCATACACTGTAATCTGGGACCAGGTGTTTGAAAGAGACAATAAAATATCTAATTAGTAAAGCAAAGAAGATGACGACGAAGAAGAAAAATATTTATATAGTTCCTTTCTACAGCAACAGCATGACACAAAGCGCCTTACAGTAATGAGTTCACTTGAATCGCGTGCTTCCTGTCAGAAGTACAAGCTCAGTGTACAGGAAGATCAAATAACAGTCCAATAAAGAAACAAAAACATGAAGATGAAGCAGTGATGTGACACAACAGCACGCAATGTGGCGATAGTTTCCTTTAACAATAAGATGATCAAGCCAGGTGTGGAGATGGTGCACAATACAATGTCGAAAAAGTCATCTTCAACCAGTTAGCAAAAAAGAAATCCCCCAAAAAGGCGTCAGGCTATGGATCCAACGATAATCGTTTGTTGTTCAATCGTTTCATCAAGGCATCCAAGCAAAGAAGTTGAAGCAGAACCGGACCATTACATGGAGTAAACAAGTGTTTACAAAGCACTCTCTGGATGCACGATAATTGTAGAAGTGAATGGTACAAATCACAGACCACGACGGAAGTGGCAGGATATGGAGACTGTTGGTCAACAAAAGCTTCGATCTCATCTGTCCATTCTGCGAGGAAAAAGAAAGCCACAGACAGTCCAGCACAGAGAGGAACTAAAGGAAGATGTACATCTACAAGTTGATGATAAAACCAGAGCAGATCGTACACAAAACAGAAAAACACAGAGAGAGCTGCCCTTTTCATCCTGGTAGGCAAGGAGACATCACTTCCGTCAATAAATGAATAAACAAATAAACAAAAAAATTAAGTGAATTTGTATAGTGTATCTTACCCACTAAAAAAACCAGTCTAAATGCGTTCTGCAAAGCAAAAACAGAAATATACAGAAATATTTTAGAAAAAACAGTAGCATACAAAGAGATCAAAATATAATTGTAAAATTAAATATTTTGTTAAAATTTCACCTCTCCCCCTTTCATGCATGCACGGACACATAAGCACACATAACAGTAAGCACAAAAACCTAAATAATCATGCAGCTACAACCATTCTGCCAGTAACTTTTAGTAACAAATGTTAAAATAGATACTTCAGTGTGAATATGATTACTTCCTTCACAAGAACAATTTACAAAAATGTTGCCTCAAAGCAAATCTTTTTCTCAATGAAAGGGTTAAGTACAGCAAGCTTTAGTTCGTATCTGAGGACATATTTCCATCCCTGTTTCTCACTCAGCAAAACAATGGAACTTTCTTCCTTTCCACACCCGCCTACTACCCACTGTTGAATCCTTTAAATGTACACTGAAAACTCACCTCTTCCGTAAACATTACTCCTTTCCCATAATGCTAGTCTTTTTTTCACACCCTTCCTTTTGCAATATCATGTTACTCTCAGCTCTTGTTGTTGTTATTGGTTTCTCTGTGTGTTTTCTGTATTTGATTTCATTCTTCATTTAGTACGGTTGTTTATTCTTTTATAGTTCATATATTATAGTTTGTGGGTATTTTTGAAGCCAGTTGAAGTCATAAGTTAAAGATATCGGCTTTCGTGATGCGTGATGCTCGTGCAAACTCTCACTGCACTCACAAACAGCTGTCCACCCACCATCACCATCCCATCCCCACCATCATCCCCACCTCCCGTTGATATTGCGGCTTGTTTATCAAAAAGCCAACAGCCTCTGTCTAACTTTATGGCCGACCTTGACCCGAGATTTGAACACAGGTCATCAAGCGTGTGGTGTGACTGTCACGTTTGTACAACCGAGCAAATGATGGTCACCAGAGAGGAGTGCTTTAATCGTCTTCTTGTGTTGCCTCTCCAGTGCAGCAAATGGATACCTGAGCGCACGGTGTGTGTTTTTATCGTCTGCCAGTCTATGGTGGGATTGTCTCCTAACCATGCCGCTAGTCCCCGCCCCCCATCTCTGTGTGTGTGTTAGAGACATGAGGGAAAAATCAACAGAAGCTGCTGGAGACGAACACACACACACGGAGAGCGGTAAGGTTAGGAGACCACCATACCATTACAAAAAAATTACAGGAAAGAAACAAACAGAAAATAAAAAAATTGAAAGCCATTGGTTTCCCTTCACTGTACAGATGCTTTACCTTGGGACGAGGCCTACCCCTGCCTCGCACCTTCCCCTTCAACAAAAATCAGCTTCTTGTCATCCTGGCACCAATGACCTGACACAATATAGTAAAAGGTCACGAGATCCCCAGGACCGGGCTTTGGAATTGTCCATCTTCCTGTCACACTCATTTGTTTATTTCAGGACGTCAAGTGGTCTGAAAACCTTCATCAAGCCTCGGTGAGGACCTCGCGCGTGGAAAGTCAAAGATGGACGGCGATGGGACCTCGGAATTTTAGCCGAACTGTGTTGTGTTCATGCGCCTTGCCAAAGAGGTTACTTGTGCTCGCCAAACATCTAGGATGTACTTTTTTCTTATTATACTCTCTTTATACACTCTCCTCATTTTACTTATACCATCCTCCCCTCTCCCAACCCAACATACCTTTTGCCGAAAACGTAAACGACTTTTGGTGCAATATTTTTCTAACGATTGGGTAAAGTTCATGGCAAGATACCATTTACCCAAATCTGGGTGAATATACCCCTCTTCCTTTTCACATATATCTACAAACATCCCCCTTGAACAAGAACTAGTTAAAATTATGTTACGATACACTTAATGTTCCCAGCTCTCCCTTTGGCTAGATGTCCCCTTCCTGATGTCTGTGTTGCTAACCATGTTTGTTTACGCTCGTCTGGATGTAGTTAATGAAGGTTAGTCTGTCGTCGGCTGGCTGGCTGGTTGGTCGATTGGCTTCGAACTCTTGCGTGTGGTTTAACTCAAGCCAATGTTTTGTTTATTTTTTTTTTCCCCGAGCCATCATCTGAACCTTCGGAAAAAAGTCGAGCTATTTGTGGTCATCAGGACGACCCCGCTTTCTCCCAGGATGTGAGGGAAGAGGTTAATACTGTTTGTTTTCAGTATGGTCATTCAACAGATGATTACTATTTACTCAAGCGAAGTGCTTTTACGAAGACTGCAGGTTTCCCCAAAATCACTTTCGTGTTCATCAGTACTGGTCGAGTACCGGAGCGACTTTGAAGAGACACAAACAAACAAGCAAAAAAGTCAAAAGACACAACCAAACTCACATACAACGAAAACAAGGACAGGGTGAGCAGGGGAGCAACTCACAGATCACACGATTTTTCCATCTAAGGAAATTAGGAAACTGCAGCATGTTTGGGACCAGTATTTTAGTTCATTGATTAAATTCACATTTGACAAACAGGAATGTTTGTAGTCGCAAAACGAAAAAAAAAAATGTAGCTTCTGCGATTTTTTGTGAACAAGCTGTACATCTCCCGAGGGTGTATAAATTGATTACTTGCCTGTCTGGTTCGAAAGAAATCCAATTCAAAGAAGCGAGTCCCTTCGGCTAAATGAAATGAAAATTGTGTTTGATGTGCTAGGTAGACAGACGCATAATAAAATTACCGATGATTCTTTCTTTCTCTCCTTTTTTCCCTCTCTTTCTTTCTCTCTCTTTCACACACACACACACACAAAGCCAAACATATATATATATAAGCCAACGTAAGAATCCGTACATGTTTTCGTCGTTCTCATATAAAAATAAAATAATACACTAATAATAAAAATACATCTGTCACTTTTGGTTATGTAACTCTAAAGAGGACTTGGTGCCATATCTTGTTTATTCATGGATTACATCATAAAAGAAGCACATCCTAAGTATTCTTGCTACTTGCTATTAAGCTGTTTTTATTGTTAATGAGTAGTTGTAATGGATGTTGTCGAATGTTCTAGAAAAGCATAATATTCTGCTAAGCACCCATATTTTTTTCTTTCTACCTGTAGTAAGACTCAACATCCTGCTTGTGTCGACAACTCATAGGGTGGGAGAAACATTCTTTGAAAACATTTTGACTTGTTTTTGTTTGATGAAAAGGAAGCCTTCTTCTTGGCATTGAAAACGATCTTCCTTGTGCCGTGGCCCATTATAAAGTGTCTTTTTTTGTTTGGAACACGCACACACACACACACAAATGCATACACATGCACACACACACACACACTCACAGCTATGGGTTTTATTGATCCTCACATCTTTTTTCCTCGTCTTCGTAGTGCCCTCCCCTCAACTACCACCCTCCCATCCAATCCTCGGCTCTCCAGGGCTTCAGTCCACCTTTCTTGATCTTAGTCAGTTTGGCTTTGTCACTTGTGTCCAATCATTTCCTGCGTCCCTCCTGCAGTCTGGAGATGGTTTTTATTCCTGTTTTGGTCCTGCTTAACAGCGGTTGCATTCTGGGATCGACCATAACAGGACTACCGCTCAATTCATTATTTGTCAACAAAATAATATTTTTGCAGCTGTCGACATAGAGGTTATTTTTATACACGATCTGCATACCAAGGGGCACCAGATGTCCAGTAGTTTGAACACCATGAGCCATGACGAGGGAACTGCTCTGGTCTCGCCTTGTCATCGTCTCAGTCGGTGTCTTTAGTGAGGATCACTCACCAGTATCGCATTAATTTTTCATTTTACGAAGTCACTGAAATTGTTGAGCCAAGGTTATCAATAAGCTCTAAAACCATGTATCACAAATTAGCTTCTTTTTGTTTTGTTTGTTTTTGGTTTTTTTTTGACTGCAACTTTGACCTTTTCGGGACTTTCACCCTCGTATCTTTTTGCAATCCTAAGCTTAAGCTATTCTGTAGTCACACTTTCTATTGTATGAAATTATTTTAAAGCATTTCTCGGATGTATTATGTCTGTCCTTCACTGTCGGATACAGCACAGACCTGTATCAGTTATATGTAATCTCTTGTGAACTTACTGTCACATCCTTCACTCCAATGCTACTTCCCCTGATTCCCAATCTGCTAGTTATCTTGAAGAAATATTAGGAAAAAAGATACCCTAGAAAAATTCTGTATCCTTTTAATTTAGCATTTTTCTTTTTTGCTAAGGTGGTGAAAGCTTAGTTAATTGTATCTTGCAACGAATTTTAATTTTTGTGTTATGTTAGTCATCCTTCACAGAAAGCCTAACCTCTATCCTCTCGAGGCGAAATGCAAAGTGGAATTCGAAAATGAGGTTTCCTTTGAAATGTGGGCGCTAAAGCATGCAGTCTGGAGTTCATGAAAGCGTTAAGACCAGATTCCAGGCCGCACAGTTTGCATATGTTATGATCGCCATCAACATGCTTTTTCGTGTAGTCCCCGCCGGGCTTACTTCTACGCCAACGCGTCCAGTGATGAGGCCCTTCCGGCTGATGGCCGCCCCAGTATCCCTCCGCTTCCAGTGAGACAGAGATGGAAACAAGTTGCAATGTTCGGTGCACAGTCAGGTCTCAAAACCATTTCCTCTCACCTACGGCTTGCTGACAGTTGTAAGAGACGGGTTCGAGTTTAGGATTGAATTTTGTTATTCTGTTGCTCGTTGTCTCCGTCTCTCAGGAAGCTGCAGAAAGTGAAAGTGTAAAACGTGTTGTTGCTTTGTTCCACTTCTTTAATAGATGATGATGCTTTATCGGTTTCAACAGATAGAGAAAATATCTACTTTGATTGCTGCTGTGAATATGATTTTTAGGGAGGTTGTGTATTTTTTTTAGATGTGTGCAAAGATTGTATTTACGGTGAAGGGAGAACGCGCTGGATTCGGACCGTTTTAGTCAGTCTGTGATATTGGTGATACACAAAATATGACTCTGTTGTATTACTAATGCTGTCTGAACGTGAACCCTATAAAACCCACTAAAAACAAATCAACCATTTAATCCTTCTAATTATCTCACGAGAATAAAGAAATCACAAAAGATTATTGTAGGATGTCATGTAAATTAAACCTATTCCACACTTGTTTTCGTTGAAACCTTTCTGCTTGCAGGATCCAAAGTTTTTAGTACATACACGCTTCTCTATCTTGCCCTGTTCATCCCTGGATTCGTTTGTCACACATTATATCAATTACTTTGTTTTGGCGAATTATTTTGGAGATCTTTATCTATATCTGAATCACAAAACTCTCCACATTCAGGGCTCTCTGATTCTTCAATCCATGTTCTTGGAAGCTCTCGCCATCATCAGTCGTCTTGACCTTTCTTCTCGCGTCGCCATTTTCCGAAAAAAAAACCATCCGAAAAAATTCAAGTCTTCAATTAAACTATTTCTTTTCCAGTTCTAAGCGATGCAGATCTATTAAAAGGGTTTTCTTACCTAAATGGTTGTGTTTCATTCCTTTTCCCTAGCAGAATGTTTACGCTTAAAAATTATTGAATAAAATTTTGCTGACCGCGGATCTCGTTCTTCAAGGCTTGAGATGTGCTAAGACCTTTCCAACATCAAAATAACAACAAACATCGGTTTCTGTTTATGCAATGCCACGCACACGCTTTTTCTAACAAAAAAAATTCTTAAGAGAGATCAGCATGTTCCTCAACATTGTGTTGCCATGAGATCTTTTCATGCTTAGTATCATAACCGTCAAACATTTTGTTGCTGCGATGTGTTTCTCAGATGACTACTCGTTTGTGTGAGGATGCTGAAATTAATGGCACAGGTTGGTGTCTCATTTGCGGGAGTGGTGTAATGGCAGGATAAGTTTCTATGTTTAGCAGTAAATTCTCTGTTCCATTTATTTAAGTGAATGAGTGGGTCACAAGGCTTCTAAGGCACTAAGTAACAGAAGATTCATCTCCACACACGTCAATATCGTCAGCATCCCACTCCTCCCATGATGCTTCGTGTTCTTGCGATGGTGGGCTCTTCCAGAATTAGTAAACAAAGTCTGGTGTCCAAGAAGGGTCATGGACACTTTGCCGAGGACCACGCAAACTAAGCAACTATTCATGTTTGTAATCTCCGATCATACCCTATCATATTGTCGTCCATACACTTCGACACTTTTATCTCGATGACTAATTAATTTTAAGTTGTTTGACTGCCAAAGGTATGTAGTCCCAGTGCTCAAAAATCAGGACCTGTCAAGATATGAATTTCTGTAGGTGCATACTCGTTGTGAATACCTTGTCTGAGTGCTGTCTGCTAATTTAGGATTCTTGTTTCAATTTTTAATCAAACAATTTATATCCTTGGATTAAATAAAATGTGTTCAAGTCTTTCCCTGAATAAAGAATTTGTATTATCGGAGTGGTGCGATTTTCACAGCTTGTTATTATTCTAGATATTGAAAGTGTTAATTCCAAACACAAACGTGCATCCACTACTATCAAAGGAAGAGTTGTTAATTATAAATAATGAATCAATCACCTGAAGTCATGTCTCTCTCTTTCTCTCGATACCGGTTACTATCGACGCTGTTGTTGCATTGTTGTAAATCTTTTACAGTGAACTCGTGATGTAAATTTATTTTAATCTTAACTTTGTTGTTTCACTTAGTTCACTGAAAGGCGCTGGGTGTTAACATAACCCTGAGAACTGATCAATAAGAAATTGAGTTCAATCCCACACAGTAAATGTAACATCTACAAAGTATTTAAAGTTTGAACATATTTTATTTTCCTTTCTCCATGATCAGTTTAAAACTTAGATGAACATTTCTTATCTCCATCCTTCAATCTGAAAATCTAAAGAACATTTGAGAAGGTGAGAGGAGACAGCTGAGACGTTGCCATGGTGATGTAGTTAACGTTGTTTTGTGCCTCTACTCTTTTGCCAGATTATTCTGTAATCAACAACAGCGCCAAAGCAAATGGGTGACTACACCAGTGTTTAGTACCGAAGTCTGTCTCTAGGGAACGAACTTGTGAGTGTTCACACCTAGATCGCAAAGGTCAAAGGCACAGCACGAAAGGTACAGCAAGGACGACCATGAATCACGTGATTAAACGGGAAGTGCTTGTCTGAGGGATCGTGATCAGCCCCGGGAAGGACTAATTAGGACTGGTCGTTAATAAACGGACTCCCTGGCAATGGTCAATACGTTGTCCCGCCTCCCGATACCTGATCTGCATTCTCTGCAACCTAACCTCGCGATCCGGGGTTGATTTACACAAACCCAAGTAAATGTAGGTATAAACTATCTCACAAAGATACATACTTTCTTGCAGGTGGCATGCTCGCACAATAACTCCTATTCTGCTCTGAGCAACCCGTGTTTTGATTGGCAATAGCTTATGTAACGCATTATTTGATTGGATGATCTTGGTTTGTGGTTGTTGACAGCGCGCTGTTCAACGAAGTCATACTCATCTTGGTAGTCACAAAGAAAAACTAATTATTTCTTCGATTTACTTAACCATCACCCTTCTCAAGTCACTCTAGAGCACTGCTCAAAAAAATATCATCCAATCAGACCATACATGATATAAGTAGCAGCCTATCAGATAACGCGTTAAAGGTGGAGTTGAGAGTTTTTCCAGCATGGAAGCCATTGAGTAATGATGTCGTGGACTAATGGTGCAGTAGTTCCGCTTGAGAAGATAATCAGAGTTGGATTTTTGTTGTTATTATTATTTAATCAGAACTCTATACATGTCTAGTACCGAAGCATTGACTTTAACAGAATTATCATATTTTTCTGTGCGTGTGATCTGGTCTCTTCATCTTTCCCTCTCTCACACACACACACACGGGGATCACACGTTATTTTTAGAGCCTTTTGCCAAAATGGCGTTTGAAGAAACAACCCCTAAATAGCCTTGTCTGATGGCATACCACGGCCACGCTACTTAACCGATTAGAAACTGCAGCCACAAGACGAATCCACGGCCTCACAAGACTGCCTTTATCAATCATGCATAAGACCTCAAGCGTGGCCTTCCCCTGGCCCGCAGAGGCCGCTGCACTCAGGTCTGTCCCTCCCGCAGTTTACCAAGCATCTCGCTGGAGACTGATGACCTCCCTGTGCCTGTGACAGAGTGAAAGCGAAAGCCATGCCATTATTATACAGTGAGACGTGAACTGAGAGCCGCACAAACATTATTTAAACAGAAAATCGATGCGATGCAAACATGAGAAAGTTTCTTGCGGTTTGTCCAATCTGCTGCGAATCCAGAACGTCTGCCTCCCTGTCAGTGTCTGTACCAAACCCTATTTGTCCATGGCTGCATCATGGGACGAGTGTGTATTCGTGTAGTACAATAGCATTGACAAGGTAACCTTCTTCGGGTTAATCAGATGTATACGTGTCTTTGTGGATTTTTATCGATGATTTGTTGTTGTTTTTTTATTTCTGTTAATACTGGATTAGTCTGTCCCTTCTTTCCTTTCATTCTTTTTTATTTTGTTTTTTTTTTACGTAAATTTTCGTTATTGTTGGGTTTTTGTTGGTTGGTTTTTTTTGTTTTTTTGCTTGTTTGTTTGTTGTTTTGTTTTTTATTATTTTTGTTTTGTTGGTTTGGTTTTTTTTATGGCTGTTTTGTTTTTTGCCTATCTTACAATTATCTCCCTTTGTTTCTAGGTTTCCAGGTCCTCGACTCTACCATGTGTCTGGTAAAACTTCCTGAAACTTACAAATAATAGTGTAATTGTACATAGCACCAATTTCCCTGTCTTGGTGTAAGTAGAGTTTATGGACGTCTGTCTGTAGTACGAAACACGTAAAATCAACAATTCTCGAAAGTTAGCCGTTTGCGAAGAACTTTTGAATTAAACATCGAGGTCTGATTGGCCAGGGTGTCTAATGGGACATCTGCTGGGGAAATGTGGCGAGTGCAGGGGAGGCTATTCAGGGGGGGGGGGGGTCTCAGGAAAAAAAAAGGACAGAACATGAGTAAATGTTAAAGGTGTTGTATTGTATTATTGGATGCACGCGCTTTGTCCACGGTTCTTTCACAGGGTGGTATCGCAACTTTTCCCTATTAACTGAGTGCCCCCAGCTGTCTGGTGGAGGGCGACAACAGGCGGTGTTGAGAACCACCAGTGTGCTTAATGAGCGGGTTGTTCGGCAAAATAATGTTGGAGATGATACCAGTGCGTGCGATGGACAACATCCTCGGCCACGGATGAAAGCTGAAGTGACAATCAAATATTTGTGTGTAGGTGTGAGCGTCTGTGGGTGCGTACATGCACCTGTGTGTGTGGTCATGAAGTAACCACTACCTGAAATAGTTCCTGAGAGAGAGACTAGGACATAGCCAAGAGAGGGGAGGGAGGGAATGCTGATGAGAAAAGGGAAATGTTTCCCTCTTCATGTCAGGTTCAGAGGTTTTCGCAGACCCGAAAGGCTCAAAGGAGGAGAGCATCGAAGACTCCGGTCGGCCAGGAGTATATGACCATTCCAGGAGGTCCCATTACACGGAATGAAAGTGCGTGCTTTTAGCCCTTGCTTCTAAAAATACAAAGTCCTCTGTCTCTCTTTTCCTCCGAAAGCGCTTTGGCTCCTTGCTGAGTCGTGATCCCCCACGTTGTCCGGTTGTTAAAACGTTATGACGTGTGCGCAGAGGCTCACGGACTTTCACGTTGCACGTGCTGCCTCATGCTATTGCCTAATTTGTCCCCGTTATCTGATGTTATTCTTCTTTCTAAGCTTGCTCAAGTTCTTCTTCTCTGGGTTCGTCAATATCGGTAGTTTCATCTACGATCACTTCATCGGCATTCTTTGCCGAGCTTTCAAGATCTTGATTTGTTTTCATTACACTCGGTGAGCAGCCTTTGGAGACATTAAGCATACGTGACTCAGAGAACTACTTTTGATGGCATCCTTTAGAAAAGCCAGTTAGCACCTATTCAGAGATGCTTTCAAGTCTGTGAGCAACTGTGATGACAGTACCCAAGTCTCCTACCTTACCACTGGCATCCAGAGTCCAGTAACCAGCCAAAATATGGGGCTTCTTCTCAATATGTCCATAAACGGAAATGACATTAATATGCTTTAAATCACCAAACTGCAGGTCAAAATTCTTAAACTCGGACACAGAATCCATTTTTGTCCAATCTGAAGGAGTCCGAGTTAGGGTAAGTATTCCGGGATAGGGTATAAAAGAATTTTTCGTCTCCTAAATAGTGTTGGGTGGTGCGTCACCTGAAGAATTGTTTGGGCTGGGAGAAAGGAAGAGGATCGGTCCTGAATATTCAACTGAATTTCGGAGCAGTGTGATCAGAGAAAATCCTTGAAAATAAAAGAGAAATAAGGGGAAATGAGTCAACTCATCAAAGCATACAGAAAATGGCGTGTTTGCGCACGACGCATGGATGATGACTTGCTGGAGTGATGCGGCGGTAGAGAAAAAGCGAGAAGACCTTTGACCCGCTGGGGAATATCATTACCTGGCAGCCCATAAGCCGTTGTTAGTCACGTCTGCAAGCAGCTGAGAACCGTCTCCGACAGTAATTTGTATCCCGACAGCTCACTTTCTCAAGGATGCAGCCAAATTTAAACTCTCTTCAGAAGTAGGACACTTGTCACAAAGCCTTTAAAAAGCCTGTCGGTGAAAAAGAAAAGTTAATGAGACGGTTGACAGAGCCTCGTCGCATCTGAGAGATGACTTTGAAAGGATGGTAACATCCCCCTTGTGGATGTCCAAACTTTGTAGGTCACTGTCTGGTGATTGTTTTACCAGTCCAATCCTCTGAAGACGCTTCTTCTAAAGAAGATTTTTGGAGCAAAATTATTAAAGGACCTGTGGAACAAAATCATTGTTTCCCATAATTTGAACAAATGCACTTACGATGCACGCCCGCAAACGTCACCATGGACGGTCAGTAATGTCACGTGACGACCGATCATCATCCGGCCCCAGCTTCTCCCTTCATGACTCTTAGTGTATCCATATGTCCATTCCTGAAATTTGCGGTGTTTTTTAATTTCTTTTCATGAATGCTTCTGTTTGTCAGCTCGTGTCTCGAGAATGCTTTTCGTGAATACTTTCTTTGTGCTACACTTAGAACGATCACTTGAAAATATTGTGTACTCATACAGTCAACAGTAAAGTTAAAGTTTTGGACATCTGGCTTGTTTAAAAAAAAATTCTTAAAAAAAAAGCAAATAGGTTTGCTCCATAAACTTCTAGTAAAAGCCAGAACCTACAATCAGTTAAAGATATCTTGCTAACCATATTTAGGGGAGATATAAATTTTCCTTTCGGGTTTATAAAATTGAAAGGAAAGCCACTGGCAGCAAGTTGGTTCTGTCTGCGCTGTTTTCAATGTCCACGTGTGTTTATTGGTGTTGATCTGGCTGTGACCGCCATTTGTCTGGGTAACTTTTCACTGTCCGGAACTGCAATTTGCCATTGCTAACTGTTTCTGTCCATGACTGTCTATTGTACATTTGTCTATGTTTGTTTCTGCTCCCTGGTAGTATATGTACTGGTATAGATTGCCGGTGAAAGTATATCTGTGTTGGTTTTGACTGTAAATGTATATTTTTCTGTGATGGCTTTGACTGACTGTGAATGTATATTTATCTGGATTTGCTTAAGCTGACTATGAATTATATTTGTCTGTGCTGGCTTTGATTGTGAAAGAATATTTGTCTATGATGCTTTTATCTTTGAATAAGTTATTGTCTGTGGATTTTTTAACTGTGCATGAATGTATATTTGTGCAGGTTTTTACTGTGCATGAATATTTATTTGTCCTGGTGCTGATTGTAAAAGTATATTTGTCTGTGCTAGATCTTACTGTCTGTGAATGTATATTTGTGCTGTTTTTGGCTCGTTTGTTTTTTAGGGGGAGGCTGTCAGTGATTGTATATCTGTCCTGGTTGTAACTGTTTGTAAATTTATTATGTTTTGTGAACGCCTGCTCATCCATATCCTATTGTCATTGTCCTTGATTTTGCATCAGTCTGCGCGTCTTTGCTTCCATCTATAGATTGCTGAACCAGCTTCTGTCTCCTTCTACTTTGACGACCTCCACAACCTTGACCCAGTCTTCAACCGTGACCCAGTCTATCAACGCCGACCCACGAACCCTTGCGTTTCCGGCCAAGAACCTCGACCATCCTTCCCCCTCCCTTCAACTCCTCGCCCAGCCTGTACATCCAAAGCGAAGACTTCGCTCCTGAACTATTCACCTCGCGAGGAGCCGAGTAATGATGAAGTGACCTTTTCAGTGTTCGCGCCAGGCATCTTGCAAGGCTGCTTAGCCTCTCGCGCCAACTTCTTTGTGGACCTGACATCCCTCCGCCATCAAGCAAATGCCGCTTTTTTTTCTATCCCCCGTGTCTTTCCCTTTCGTTCGGCACCGATCAGCGCCACTCGAGAAATCATGACTGCGGAGGCGAGGCCATTTCCAAACATATCTTGGAGGGTGTTTTTGTACCGTGATGGCCATCGGTAGGAGGCGAGCCCCTTCACCGCAGTAATCTCCCCTCTTGTGTTGCTCGGCACGCGAGCCCCGATCACCACTTTCAATGTACCGGAAGTTAAATGGCGGCCGGATCAAGATGAGAACAATTGTGCATTTCAAAGAGGCCCTAGAAAGGAGCGAGGTAAAAAGTTTGCCAGATAACTGCGTTAGTCGACGGAGGGAAAAGCGAGGGGCCGCCATCTTGCCGCTTCATTCCATTTTCTCCTGCAGCATTTCGGGGAGGACCGAAAATGAAAACAGTGGTAAGAGCGATGGGGCTGAGACCCTTTCTTGTATCCCAGCGTGCAATCAGCGCTGCTTCCCTGGCCAAATGTGGTTTGGGGCCGCACGCGCGAAAAACGTCATTTTCTCCCCTTCTCGCGCTTTTACGTGGGAAGAACGACTTCGATAAAAGACAGTTTGGGTGGCCAGAGTGATCAATTTTCTTGACCGTTTAATCAATCTCGGGACCACAGTCACCTGATCCAGCCGTTCCATTCCTCTGGGAAATTCGTCTCGTCCTCGAGCCCTCCTCCCAGCGGTCTTTATGGCTCGCGCAGAGCTGATATAGAAATATACTTCTCCTCTTCTCGATTGTTTTTCTAATCTTCGGAGAAAAACAAATGCTCAGTATTTTTGAGATAAGAAGAAGTTTACGACTCCTGGGAGTCGTTTCAAGAGATGCCTGCGTTTACAGGTTGTAATTATGTCCTTTACGTATTATGTCCCCTTTCCCGCTCTCTCTTTTTCTCGCGTGTGCTTGCTCTCTTTGGCCTGTCTCAATGAATGATGAACTTCTAATCCCACACCATACATTTCCCCAGATTGGCGATGCATAAAAATTCCTACAAAAATAAAGATTATGTATTCTATCTGTCTACTTATTCATCCATCCTTATGTCTGGCTGGCTTGCTGATTGGCTGCTAGATTGTTTTCTAGGAGGTTTTCCTAAGCTGATGTTTTTATTGGCTTCAGGGTTGTTTTTGTAACTGTATTTTTTGCCCTTATGAGATTTAAATATATATTCCTTATAGTATAGTTAGACATTTCCATTCTATAAAAATTAACTGGCCTCTCCCTGTCTATCCATCAAAAAGGATGTGTGTACAAGATGCTCGCCAAAAACAAATTGTAAGGAGAAATTATAATGGCCTAGGGACTTGTTACCATGTCAAGTCTTCAGTTCCCTTAGAAGTAAAATGGCTTTTTGGTGTAGTTACCTTCAGACAACAACAATTGTCCTTTGAAGAGAGATGGTTATTTTACAAAAGTCGTTTTGTAAGTTTATCCCTAGCGCTGAATTTTTATCTCCTCCGAGGGTTTATTTTCATTTTAAATACTTTTCTTTTAGATTGTGAGGAAGCTCGTTTGTAACTGGTGCTTCTCGTGTCCATCGCTTAAAAGTGCATGACTATAAATTAAGGATACGAAAAACAACAACATCGTAAAGCAATTGCCGATACTGTAGTATTTACTTTCCTTTTTTCCTGAAAGGCTCCGGTATTGTAATTAAAAAAAAAACAGCCATTATTTGGCAATTTCCATAAAACAATTTGTTTATTCCCTTGGTAAACTGATGCGCGTGCCAATGGTTTAAACATATTGTGCATTTGCACTTTGTGACAGTAGTTTTCCGTACTTTTACAAATTATACAGTAAGTCGAGCCTCTTAGAGAGATTGGGTTTCATTATCCACTTTAAGTAATCTTGATTTACAACATCATCCTCTCACCTGAGAGACTGGCCACGGCTGTGGAACTGCGAGAGTATGCACTTTACGCACGATAAATTTACCAGTAATTAAATAATATTATTAAATTGTAATTATAATCTGCTTAACATCTGCGAGCTAAAATTTCGTAAGAAGTATTCCTGGCATTTAGCAGGTCTTAAGGTGAGTAAACAAGGAGACAAAGGACACGAGCCACAGACCCGGCCTTTAAAATCGTGACAAAGGAAAGGGCAGGGAGGAAACATCCTGCTAAACATGGCCAAGAAGGCTAACAATGAGTCAGAGATGCCAAGATGCAAATCCACGTTTTCTTGACAGTATTTGAGTAGAACTGTGTTCATACTCTGTGGCTACTAATACACATTACTGTAAAAATTCACTTTTATTGACGCGAATACATATTTATTGTAAAAGACGATGTGGTTATCAGAAGAATAGCAAGGTAGTCTTCTTGAAAGAAGCTAAGACATGATTATTGTACAAAGACAGGATATGCATCATGGAAGGTACGCTTACTATAAAAATTTAGGACAAGAAAAGTGTAGGAAGATAAACAGAAAATTTAAAATTGGTCAGCGATGCTCGCCATTGAATGATGATACCGTTGATTACATTAATTTGTTCGTCACGTGACCTGAGTTGGAGGTTTATTGTATACGTGTTGTACAGCTCGAAGATGTGTATTTGAGCAAAGAAAGATCACTGGTTTTTCTTCAAGCTGCTGACATTTACCTTCGTACACATGAGATTTCTTTTGCATAAATGCATTTTTTTAAAAAGTAGGAGGGGATGGAAAGGACAGGTTCTTATAACGACCTTTTCAAAGTTTTTCTTTACCATTATGTTTATCTCTCAATCGTCGCATTAGTTCAAACTCTGGTCACCCATCCTGTGGGGAAAAGGTTTTTCTTACAAGTGATTCATCCCCGAATTCCCACTTTTTTTTTTTCATTTTGTCGGAAACGAGGTGCAGATATGCCCTCGAGGATAAAGCGATTCCCTCCCTTTAGGCCTGACCAGGTTGTTGTCCCCGCAAAGTGCGTCTTGTCTCTTAAGCTTCTATTTACAAGGCAAAAGCTTGTTAAAGAAAATTATGAAAAAAAGAGAAAACGAAACTGTTATCTAATTTCAAGCATTGCGGGTTCGGAAAGTCATCAAGTGTCAAGTCTGGGAGTAAGGTAGCCACTGTGCAAACCGTGTTTGGGATATTAATGAGATGCAGCGAGACTCCGCGAGATGGAGCACTGGCTGTCCTGTAGTCATCAGACTGCAGGGTTTCCCGTCGTGCCGCGCTGTCTGCCCTCGCTGTACGCCTGTTTACAATAAATGAAGATTGAATCATGTAACGCGTCGCCGATGGGGTCCTGTCCGATGGAATGGCGATTTGCTTATAGCCTCTGCCGATATTGCTGCCGCTTCTGTGCCTACCATAAAAACCCGAAAATTGCTTCTTGTCTTAATCAAGACTTGGATGTGCCTGGCATTGGTTTGCGCATGCGTGAAGGGGTCCGCGGCTTTCCAATTTCGTGCTTGTCTTGTACAAGGTTTGATGACCGAACGAGGTTTTCTTTTTTAAAGTTGGTTGTGGGGGGAAGACGGGGTGATGGGCTGAGGGTCAGGGTGGTGGTTGGGTGAAGAAGAGGAGAGGGTCATCATCGTCAGAAGGAGAAGATCTTAACGGGGACCACATCATCACTTTTGTCATCAAGGGTGGTAATATCCGTCCAACTACGGTTTGTCGGGGTTTTGATCGCGCGAAGTTTATCGTTCGGCTTCAAGAGGCTTTCGGCCATCTTGTTTTGGGGGCAGGCAAGGTAGTCCCAGCGCTGTCATTTCCTGTCTTTCTCCTCCTGGCTGTTGTCTATTCTGATCGAATGTCTTAGGCTCCAAAGTTTTCATTTGTCAGGCTGTACTTACTGCGTATATGACTGGTCTTCGGGTCGGAAAAAAACCACAATGCTCATGATGGTTTCATAAACAAGTGGTGATTGAGTGTCGAGCTTCATGTCTGCTGGCTCATTTTCTGCAAGGCAGTCATCACTCATCAGACTCTTATTCAAGAGAAAACAAGAATCCTTTTCGGACATTTACATATTTTAAAACTTTCCCGTTACCACATTGCATCCATTTTCTCACATGGCTATTTTCAACACGATGTAATCAGATCCTCGAGGCAAGAAATAAACAGGTGACCCACAGAACCTTTCTTTCCTCCACTCCTCCTCTTCCCGCTCCCATTCTTCATCTTCGTCAACCTCCTTCGATTCTCTTCCTTCTCGAACACATCTCTTTCTGCCAAGCAACTGGATGGAACCGCAATGACGGGAACCATGAAAAACACTTTCACCTTTTCAGCTCACATCTTTGTCTGGTAAAAAAGATTCAGAACATCACTGAGTCCACTGGTGTTATTTCGATAGTTCTTTCATTAGGCAAACTCGAATTTGATTTGTGTTGGTTTT
This sequence comes from Pomacea canaliculata, assembly GCF_003073045.1. Taxonomy (NCBI): domain Eukaryota; kingdom Metazoa; phylum Mollusca; class Gastropoda; order Architaenioglossa; family Ampullariidae; genus Pomacea; species Pomacea canaliculata. Next base: position 11,462,824 of record NC_037599.1, read on the forward strand.
TTTTTCATTTACGGGAGCTTACATTGTGTTTTGCTGTTGTTTTGTTGTTGATGACGACACTTACGGAGTGTCTATCTGTAGATTATTACAGTTGAAATTCGAATTTGTGCTTTTGTTTTAACACAGCATCCGTGTGCTATCAAGACATCCATAGTTTCTGAATTATCCTGCATTAAAAGAATTTAATTGCAACAATAAACTAGGAATACGTGAGTGAGTATTTCATTGTCTTCGAATCAAAGGGATGTTTGTAAGTTAGAACAGAACCAAAGTCTTTCCTCGTGGAGTAAACAAACGGAAGGACAGACGCGCACACACACACACAGAGTGCACGCACACAGAAAGAGAGCACACACACAGAGCACACACATAGAGCACATACACACAGAGCACACGACACACACACACATATCAGAGCGCAAACGACACCAATGCACGAGCTCGCAATATTCTTGCAGTCACGCGCTCACAGACACGACACTGAACATAACACCGCATTGAAATTATCATAGCAGTGCCACAAAAAAGAGTCGGCACGCGGAGCAGGGCTATCATGTCTTCTGGGACCACCAGCTGTTGGAGCCGGAGACCGAGGGCGGTTTGCTTGGCAGTCGCAGGGACGAACCGGCGTAAGAGTTCCGCCGACATGACACCGTTGCCAAAACGTCTCTTTTGTGTCATCTGTTTCCCATCTAACGACCTTATGCATCGCACCGCTAACACCCCCTTCTCCCTAACCACCACCACCACCTCAACTCCACACTCCTCCCACCCAGCTTCTGGCTGCAATGTCTGTCAGTGGGCAGGGAGCTGGGGCTGTGGTTGCGGGTGGGTTTTGTGCTGGATAGCTTGCAATCATGGCGGCGGCCGGTCCCAGCCTCCTCCTCATCATCATCCTTCTCCTCCTCCTCCCTCTCCTCCCCAACCCCGAGCGCGTAATCAAGTTGGGCGAGAGCTTCTCGTTCGGGTCACCCCGCTTGTGCTTGAATCCCTGTTTGCTTCCCCTTAATTGATCGCTAAATTGCTGCAGCGGCATCTTGCAGCACCCCTCGTCTCCTCCGTCTTGCCTACTCCTCTCCTGCAACCGTCCGTCCGTCTCTGGCATAAATTTGCACTGCGCGTTCCCCCTTTTGCAAAGCTCTTGTTTTCCTCCTGCAAGCACGTGCTTGTGTGCGTAGTTTTCTTCTTAATTGTCCTTGCATGCACACCGGAAGCAAGCGCTGGCTGTCATGAGCAGATCTTTTTAGGGAAATATGTTTTAGAAGGATGACCTAAATATTTACATGCAAGATGACCTTTGGTCAGCGTGCAGTCTCTGTAACCATAATTTTTTTCTTTTAATGGCATCTAGAAGAGAGACGATACAAAATGACATTTGTGGAGCTGCATGATGCTAGCTAATCTTTCTTCACATCGTGATGTAAGCTCGAGATATATTTTTGTGGTTTGGTCTGAAGGTTGTGAGCATCGACTAGTAGTTAGCTTTAACCCCACCCTCCACCCCTCGTTAATGAAGAAAAAATTGAGTTTAAAGTACACTAAGCATTTTCACACTAAAATTTTTTTTTTAATTCTTTTTTAAGTTGTTACTATTGTTACAAACGAGTGTGCAAATAACCTCAAAAAACGCAAAATGAGTTACAAAAAATTTTCTGTTTGTTTATCTTTAAATAAAAATCGCTACAGAAAACGGTACAATTTCAACGAAATTGTTGTCACAGACATCAGACCCCCCAAAATCAAGTTTAAAAAAGCAAACTGGAAGCACTAATTTCCCTTTTGGAGCCGCAGCTCTGGATACGGGACATCCCTGCCCTCGACTCTGCTTTACCTGCGACCTCTGAGGTCATGGCTTTGGTGCGGAGGCCAGACTGGGATTGGGGAATGAGAAGACCTGAATCTTATCTTTTCACCTGAAGCATTTGTGTCTGTTGGTGCCTATAAGCACCTAAAGACCTCAGGTCCTTTTCTGATCCACAGCTTCCTCAGAAGAAGTACCACATTCGCAATGTTTTTTCTTCCATCTTTAACGGTTAAATGAAGTTAAGGTTTTGAAAGGCATTGAAAACTAGGAAAGCATCCTTCTCTCTGAAGTCGGAAAAAGTTCTAAATTTGTTTACGACTGAAAAAAGAGTAAATGTCTTTTTTGTGTATTTTTAGGAGGGTCACGAAAGAAGGCCTGTTTTTTTGGGGTTTTTTTTGAAACTGTGCTAAGATGCTGTACATCCACAATAACTTCAGTATAGTGCATATTACGACTTAGAGAAACATTGATCCGCTTTCAGAATGAATGATATCTGTGATGTTTGGCTTAAGTTAACTTCAGAGGCTTCTGAATTTTTTCCTGATTTAGTGTGGGCGGAGGTTTCAAAAGTCCTAGTGATGCACATTCCTGTTATATTAGTATGTTCGTAATCCAAAACCAATTTCTTCCTTCCCTTGAAGAAAAGTAAGACCCACGGCTTGAGGGAAAATCAGTCTATTTGGCTCGCAGTCAGTATCGATAATTAAAAAAATGTTCCAACAAATTCGTGCTCAAAGTTTGGAGAGTAATCATCAATGTGGAATAAATCTGTTATGTCTTTGAATTATATTACTGCTACCAAAAATACAGCAGAAGGTGCTAAAAACGATTTGTGTGTCTATGAAACATGTTAGTCCGACTAAAAATATAGCAAAGCTCTTTCTTCACAAAGTATTTCAAGCGGGTGGTTCTCAAATTTCTCCTTTCTTTTTTTTTAATTTATTTCTTTTCTTTTCTTTTCTTCCTAGGACCCACGTCTAGTTATCGGGTGGCAGAAAAAACCTCCTTCTTGAGTGCTTCCCTGTGCTGTTATCTGGCTGCATCTCGTTATCAAACAAAGTGGAGCGACTCTCGCGGGCTTTTCTTTTGTTTCTTGATTAAAGACGCACTTCCGGGAAGAGTCTACCTAGAAGCCTGCTGATAGGTAGCGCGCGAGACGTGGCACGCGCACCCAGTGTCACCTAAGTGAGGCCGTCCTTCGGGAAAAGCCCAAGTGCTGGCTGACAAGCTGGCTGGTGGTTAATGGCAGGATCCAGTGACGCTGATGACAAGTGTCGTCAAAACCAACTCCGGCGCAGGGCGGAAGTGAAGGCTGGCGCTGGGCGGAAGTGACGTCGCTTCCGTTGCCTATACGGGATGGTCCACATCTCCTGCGCCGTCCTCGCTGCTCGCTTGCTTGTCGGCGTGTCCATCATGGTCCATGGCGAAATATTCCCCCAGCTTGCATTTCCCTGTTGAATCTGTCTGACGTTCGGTTCTCAGTGACTGGCAGTCAGTAACTGATACCCGATCTATGGCCGGCGAGCGGGTGGAAAGTTTTAGACAAATATTGTTATGAACATTGGTGCTGCGATGGCGCCCCCTTGTATCCCCCCTCAGGGATTTCTTCCTCTTACCGTTGAAAACGATACTCGGCCACCTTTTAATTTCATTCGAAGGGGAACAACTCGAGGCCTAGATCGATTTTGCTCTGGTATTCACCACACGTCTGCGACTACTGATGCAAGTGGAGGAATGGTGACGGTTCCAGCGGGGATAAAGGCAAGGATGTCAGGGGGGAAAAAACTCAAAAGACCCCGTCTGGGTATGTCGCATTTTAGAAGGTTTCAATGCAAATGGACCTGTAACGACTTCCACATCAAAAGATACAGTGGCTACCCGTAAGATAATTGTAGCCTTCGTTTCAGTTAGCCTGCTAATAACTGTATTTGAGTGCTTGTTGCAAAACCGATATAATTACTGAAAAATATTTTCTATACAAGAATTTTTTTTTGGTATCCTGAAAAATCTTGTTTTTATTTTTCAGTTAGTCCAAGTTTAGCGAACATTCCTTGAAGGCACTTGATTTACGGACATTTGCATTTGTGTGGGAGAGAATATGTGTGTATTTGTGTGTTGATTTTATTTTTATATATCTGTTATCTTAAGTAACGTGTGATACTGTCATTGTTTAGAGAAGTCAGAAAAAAAGTTTGATTTTGGACTCGTCATAAATGTTTACCTCTCCACACTCCAGTGGATTCTTTATTGTCTTTTTTTAATCAGAAATATTGAACATTTTCTGTCAATGATTTAATCTGAGATGCTAATCCTGTAAGTTAAAAAGATGACTAAGCGGACTGACTATTCTTTAATAAACTCCAATTTTAAAAACAAAATTGCCGTAAGACACGTCCTGAAGATGAACTTCGTTCGGGTTCAGTATGTGGTTATCTTTCTCTCCCCTTCCTCACCCAGACAGGACAATTAGTATTATACTGTCTGTTGCCTCCCCAAATGACGGTGTCATTGTCGTGATACCCAAGTGAAACGGAATATTCCGTGAAGATAAGACGAGGATCAGGTTTTTGTCGCAGTACCACACCGAGCGGATTTCCTTGCATCCGCGAGGCGATGACTGACAGATAATTCTCAGCACTCTTTGGCGGCTGCTGCTGCTGCAGGCAGAGACATGGCCACTAGGTTTCGGTATTCATCCGCCATTTTGTGGCAGAGCAGTTGAGAGCAGCGGGGCCGTGGCCGTCGGGTGCGGAGCTGGATGATTACCGCTGCAGGCGCGCGGCGAGGCCGGAAGCTTGGTCTTGGGTATCATGCTGCAGACAGACGGACGAGTGAGCTGCGGCACTCACTACCTCAATCAGCCGCAACACTCCCAGGCCCTGTCCGGCCAATTTATTCATATCCACTTCCGCACCTACATCTTGTCCTTCTTTTTGTGTCATCTCTCTCTCTCCCACTATCCTTTATCACTCCTCTCTCTCTCCTTTGTCACCCTCTCTCTCTCCTTTGTCACTCCTCTCTCTCTCTCTCATGGTTGTATTCGAGTATTATTGATATAAGAATGAGTAACTATATGAGTATTATACTTTGTTCTGCATGTGATTAAGTCCTCATTTGTGCTGAGATGAAATTATGTTTCCATGCTACCCACGGTATTGGTATACATATATAATGGTCATACGTGCATTTTGTTTGACTGAACATAAAAATGTAGAATGTAAACAACATACATTAGTGACCTACGTTGAGAGTTTGCTTTGTTTATGTTTTGAGATCGAGTGTCGAGTGACATTTCCTGGTCATCTTATGTTTGTTTCTTCAGCTGTAAGCCTGTCAGCAGGTACCGACGTCTATGTGGTTTTGTTTGTTGTTGTTGTTGTGTTGTTGTTGTTGTTGTTGTTACGAGTGAATTCAAATCCCCATTAAAGAACTATTAAAGAATGATAAAATGATTACCAAAGTATCTCTTACATACAAGTGCTGGTGTTACAATGATAGATGTGTACATTCCACTCATCAAGGTTTGAATATTTACAATGGCATTACCGTGCTTGAGGGATCTTTACTAAACCTTTACATAAAAAATGGTGACTTGCTTACCGATTTTAATGTCAGAACTGGTGGTGAAAGGGGAACATAAACTACACACACTCCAGTGGCCATAGCTGTGAAGCGAGAATTAGTCGTTCCCCCAGAGAAAAATGGGGAAAAGTGTCTCGCTTTCGAAGTTATAAAGTGATCTCTAGATCCCACAGACACTACTTCATGGTTTTTTCCCCATGACACCTTTGCCACTGCGTTAAAATTATGATAAAACAACATCAGTAAGGTCTGGACACATCTTTATATAACTTGGGAAACAAGACCTTGTCCACAGAGCCATGGAAACGGCTTGCCCTTGCTTCATTACTTCAACCCCAGATGTTCTAACATAAAGATTTTACACACTAGCAGATGATAATTATGATAAGCACTAATATGATAGAAATGAATTATATGGATGGACGCAGATCAGTTGATCAGATAGTTAACCCATTTGGGACCTACAAATTACAGTTGTATGATGAATTTGATTAGGTCATGTGAAATGGTCTTATTAGTGGACATTTTTGTGTTTACTTTAGTGTCATAGAAAACTCTGGTTAATGGCAGTTTGACAGATTTGTTTGAAGGTGCTTGTGGATTTGTTGGAACGGTTGCAGTTTCTGTAGCAGCTGTTTTTTTACATTTTGTTAGCATCGAGGCAAAGGACCTGGGCTGTGTCTTGAGAATGTTGTTGGTGACACGTGATTCCTTGTGTATCGGTGTTTGAATATTATATATATTTATAATCAGTGGTTATGGTTCTATATTAATTATTACATCGAGGGAGAAGGAAAGCGTGTTCGCGAACGTTTGCAATCGACCAAACTCATACTTTGCATAAAAAAAGGATAATCCTGGATTTTTTTGCTACTTATTTTACTACAAACCGGTTTTCTTGTTTTCCTCGCAAATTAGACGAAAACGAGACACCCCTACCTAATCCTTTGATGACATTTGCTATGCGAGGTGCATTGTGGGGTCAGGTGGGCGTCAGTGCAATGTGCAAAGCCTTGCATAAGCAGACTGGCGACGAGCATTAACGAAAGGCTTACGCAGACACGCTGCAGGACGCTGGAGGTGCTACTCACAGGTTGGCGGCCATCTTAAGACCTCATTAGTGCTGTTGCAGCACCCATTCTTTTCAAACTCTCTTTCCCTCCCTCAGGCAGCTGGGCGGGGCTGATGAGCTATCTCGGTACCTGGGGACACTGTTGCCCTTTTGAAACCTGCAGCTGTCTTGTTTCGGTTTGTGACGAGTATTTTCTTCTACCGCAACTTAATATTTAGTTTTCACGGAAATATAGAGAGACATTAAACTCACAAACACCTTGAGTGGTGAATGACATTCTACTCTCCGGTGAGAGGCAGGTAGGCAGTCAATCTTATGTGAACACGACTGTCTCAGAGTGAACAAACCTGCATCAGCGAACGTGGTAAGTCTCTGGGGACGACAGACATTATCTTCTGCATTAAGAAGCATTGAAAGTCAAAGCTGATTGTCAACAGAATGTACAAGGCATCCTCCACGTTGTTCTGGCACTGATGGTGGCCAAAGAACAGCTGTCACCATGGATGCTGCTACCTACTGCCGGAACCAACGACTGGTTTCAGGACCAGGTCAGCGGTTTTCTTTTCACGAAGACATTTAAGTGCATGGAGCGTTCTGGATCGTCTCCTCCTTCAAGGCGAGCAAGAACTGGGGGCATTACAGGAATTAAAGCAGCTTCATTTAATCTGAGAGGGAAGACTTGGACGATAAAAAGAAACAGCTCCACCAGAATTGTCTTTTTTATTTTTTTTTCCTTTGTCTGTACTGCACGCAAAGTACGTGCACTCATTCACATTTGTCAGCAGTTGTTTTACTTGTTCAATAGTTATTCTATTGATGTGTATATATATATATGTACATAGGGTGCTTTTATATGTATAAACAAATATACATCGATTAACTGCTTCTTCTATCGAAATATACCCAGAAGTTGCTTCGTCTATTCTCTCTCTCAGTTTCACACACACACACAGCTTTGAGTCTGGAACAGATGCTTAATCACATTTTAGGTTTTTTAGTAAAACTTTCTTTCACTGATCATTAGCTCAAAACTGATTGGAAGTCATAATGACAAGAGCAGGTTTATAAGAAGAAAAGGGTCAAAGACATGTCAAGCTCATTTAGAGAAAGATGTATTTTATTCTCTCTGTCACGTGTTGCGGTTTTTCTTTTTCTGTTCTTTTTTTTTTTTTTTTTTTTTTTCTTCTTTTTTTTTTTTTTTTAGTCATGTTAGGTCTGTTCATGATGTAGCCGCCATCTTCGTTCAGCTTTTGCTAAAGTGAACCTGGAAGTCTGTTTACCTTAACTGCAAGATAATATCAACCATGTAACACCCCTGTCGAAGATTTGGATGTTGACTTTGGCGAGCTGTTGCCGTTTGTCTTGCAAATTGTGTTTGTCGTATTACTTTCCATAATATTTTTGTCGAAGAACTGTCCTGAATATTTATGTATAACGTGACAATATCAGATATTTACATACTAACGGAAATGTTTTCTGGTGCAGATGTTTTCTCCTTTTCCCTACCTCAAAAAAATTCTACCTATATCGAAGGGCAAAGAAACATACCAGTTATCCTAAAATTTGAAAGAGAGAGTGATGAATGAAGAACCTCCCCGCCTTCTTGGAGACCTCCCTTTCTCTAAGGGAAGGAACTGCCAGTTTGCCATGAAGTAAACAGTATGTGTATACGCCCCTAAACAATGTCATTACAGCTTCACACTTGCTGATATGCCGTGTGTCTGGTCTCCCGCTCGCACGACTGCCACGTGTGACAACTTGCAGCATGGAAGGCGAGGACGCACCGAGGGCGTTGATGAACAACACTGAGCAGTGTCTGACAAGCAATCTTATGAGCCAGACAAAGTCTGTCTTGTCCGCTGGAAGACCCTCGGCCACCAAACCCATGGTCTGAGTATAGAATTGGAAATGAGGACTGGAAAAAGTTGAGATCCCAAAAGCAGACAACAAGTTTGTGGTTCTTCGCTGTTCATAGTCATCGCCAGGCTGTCTTTCATCTTAATTAAAAAAAAGTTTCAAGACAAAGGACTGGCTAGACATTAGTGTTTGTACTTACATTTTGGCTGCTGTTCTCTATAAGTTTAAACCTTCAATGAAAATAAAGTCATGATATTCTCTCTCTTCTCTCTCTCTTGCTCTCTTTCCACCGACTTATCTTCCCCCAACATATGCACATGAAAAGCAGACAGACATAAATTAACACACATATTTATTTATACAGGTAGATAAATAGGTAGAAAGAGATAAACAGTCAGACTGCAAATACAAATTCATAACTAACACGAGTATCAACAGGCGCATGGATACTCTTGCAGGCAGACACACCGACACAAATATTTCTCTGTGCTCGAGGCTTCAGTATGGTGTGTTAACAACAATCCATTCCTCTCTACCTCCCGACCTTTGTGTAAGTCTAGTAGACGCCTCCAGCCTACATTTTCTGACAAATTCAGTCGGACCAGTGGAATGGGTGTCTGTGCCCTGCTTTTCTGGTATTTTAATGTGCTTCACTAGTTCAGGAGGCAGGGTCTAAGGTTCTGATTCCATCCATCAACTGCTTTTTAAAAAAATCATGGCTGCAGAAAGTATTTGTAGGATTGTCACTGCAGGAAAGTAGCCATGGCAACTACGAGACAAATTACCACAGCGGACACTCAAATTGCATAAAGGTCGCTGCTAGTCGAATTATGTGGAAGTGGAGGACGCCCAGATAACGTCTTTTACCATTTGAAGAACCAGGTTTTTTCCAGAGGGGTTTTCTTCCAACTCTTTATCCAAATGATATTTTGGGGAGGTGGAAGACGAGTAAGCTAGTTGTTTTCATGTGTGTACACTCTTTCATGCATGTGTGTGTCTATTTATGTACTTGTATTCATTTGTGTGCAAATGTCTTCTCGTGTGTGGCTCGTCCATACATTAATGTCTAACATCGTTGTATTCATGTATCTTAGGTATTCATGTGTGTACTGATGCCCCTGTATCGATGTGTGCATCTGAAGTCCTTGTACTCATGTATGTACTGATGTCATTGTATTCGTATATGTATCTTGTTCCTGTGATATATGTGGACTGGTGTCCTTATTCTGTTGGGAAATCGTAGGTTCCTGTATTAATGATGTACTAACATCCCAGTATTCATAATGTACTACTGTCCCTGTATTTATGTGTCTTACGTCCCTGTATTGTGTGTGAACTGAAGTTTATTTGTTACCTGACAATCAAACCATTATTTGTGTACCATCTCTACATTCATGTGCAAATGCGCCTCTGTGAACACGCGCGTGAATTCGTTTCATACAGTTGTATGTCTGCCTGCGCAAGCTTCCAAAACTTAGTTCAGCTGATTTTTATTTTATTTTTTTCCTTCTTTAAAGTACGTGGACAGCATTGCAAAGATAAATTTCCGTGGCAAGTTCTGACAGCCAGAACAAAAGAGAAAAGTGCGCGCTCTCTAAAACAAGTTTCATTTTCTTATTCCAGCGAGACACTTGCAAGATGGATGAAGAATCGCTGGAAGGAAGTGGCTTGGAGCAATCAGAACAGGTCCTGGCGATAAGTGGAGGAGACACGAAAGCAAATTTGGTCTCATCAGAGCAAAAAGACCGAAAGAAGGGGCGCTGTTATGGCCGTCACATCACTACCTGCTCATTAGCCTGACAGAATGCCATTAAAGCCCGGTACCTACCGAGGCCAGTCTCGCCAGTCTGCGACTCGTGGAGGTGGAGGCTCTGAAGAGATTGCCACCAAATGAAGCTAATGCCAGACGCGTACAGCTGCAATCATTTCTCACATTTTCAACTGAAGTAGCCTTATCATGCTTTGTTTTTCTTCCGTAACTTCAAGTTCAGGGCCATGAGTTCTTGCCTCAAGTAGCCAAAGCTTTGGTTGGAAAATAAACTGGCAAAGGAAATGATGATGAAATACTTCGTGTCTCTCTCTCTCTCGTTGTTTTTCGTCTTTATTTTTCTGTATCTGTGTGCTTTAGCGTGTGGGAGTAGGGGGTGGGATTGTGTGCAATGAAAGGACGGAGAAAGGACTCGGCAGTTAACATATATACTCAGACTTACAAATAAATGGCATGTCTGCTGTGTCTTGACGCCAATGAAGAAGCTGCATTAGTGTCTGTATACTCACTATTATTGAAGCATTTAAATCTGCGATACCATATTTTTTTTTTATCCTTTACAGGCACATCATCACGACTCTCCTACGCTTTTAGCACCTTTCAAACACTTGTCACGGACCTGTCTGGTATGAATTCTTCTGGGACATTTAACCATGGATTATTGCGAGGATGGACTTTTTTTTAATTTCAATGTATTTAAATCCTTTATAAACCTGTCATATCCAGGCAAATATAGGAGATAAAGAGGTGAAAGTCGTTAAAAAAATCGCTCAGTAGATGGGGGTAAATGAGAGGATAGCTGGGTAGCATGTACGATAAAAGATAAGCGATGAGATTTAGAGGCTATCTGGACCAGCGTGGAGAAAGGGGAAGGTAGGCCAGAAAAGGGACAGAGAGAAACAAAGAGAGAAAATCGAATGCAGAGTGCTTTTTACGCTGGCCAAAGCCGCCTGTCCTTCCTGTGAGAAATGTCAGCCATGACGTCAAGGAGAGCAGCCGAGGAAAGAGAATAATTCGCTTTCTTTTTAATGGCCTGTCAGTGTCAGGCTTGTGTCACAAAAACTAGGGATTGGCGAGGCTGGAACTGGTAGCCTGTACAAATTGCGCAGCGAAACCGTTGGGATGAAAGAGGGGGTCGCTGGTGGCGAGCGGGAGGATGGGAGGAGGAATAAACGAGATGGAGGGAGGGATGGAGATGAAGGCATGGACTGTGCACAGTGCAAATACATGTCAAAGCAGACGATGCGAGTTGGCCGTGCAAAATATCCCCCCTATCCAGTCTCCTTCTTATCCTTCTGTTTATTTACTTCTGGAAAGGAAACAAATTCGACATCCATCGTAGCGCGTTGCTGAGCAACACTGAGCCTGTCGATGAATGCGTGGTCATTACTGCAACAAGATGGCCGAAGTTGCATCTCCCTGCTTCTTCGTCCGATCTGCATTCACGCTCGACTCAAACTTGTTGGAGCTGGTTCTCAAAGAAAGTTAAAACAAGGAAGGGGTTGTGGGTGGGGGAGGGTGTTTGTAATATCTCCCCGTGTTTTCATCCCAGGAAAATACAGTTACGATAGACTGCACCCTCGGGGTTAACGAAAAGCGACATATCATGAGGCTCAGTCTTGTACAGATGATTAAAAACTGACACCGCGATTATCAGCTGCCCGATCAGTCTGTCTAAGTCTGTATTGCATAACTGTCGGAGAGAGATGCCTGTGCTCTGATGCGCCCAGACGCGGGAGAGAGACAGAACCGGGGAATGAATCATCGGCCGTCTTCATCCCCCTCCCTCCAGCCGCTGACCAGCCCCCCTTTTCCCACACCACCTACCTCCACCATCGCCGCCTCCTTTCTGCAGTTCCTGCTCAGTCATCTGCGGATGGCCACTGTCTAAATCAGCGTGGGCGCCACTGTGGTCCTACACCAACAGAGTTTTGTGGCCAGAGAGGTGAAAGTACTTGTTTTTTTGACAGAGCAGGAAGTAGAGAATTGTACATTTCTTTAATCTCGTAGTTGTCCTGCTCCTCCTTCAATACAATATAGATAACCATACACTAACAGTTTAATATCAAATAACAATCTTATGATCATTTTTTATCTTTAACATCCGAAATTTTCTTCAGAATGTTATGACAAGAGAATGTTGTTGTTGTTGTTGTTGTTGTTGTTGTTGTTGTTGTTGTTGTTGTTGTTGTTGTTGTTGTTGTTGTTGTTGTTGTTGTTGTTGTTGTTGTCGTCTTTCTCCACTGCAGATTATTTAAAAAAATTTCGTTATTCCAGCAAAATATATATTTACGTCCGAAACCAAAATTTCCAATCATCATTTCTAAATTGTTCTTTTATGATCCAATTCCTTGAAAAGTTCCAAAAACATATAGAGGAAGAGACTTTTGATGATCAAAACAAACCTTCCTCGACTTAGGATCTGTAAACAAAGTGTTTACAGGAAAACCGAGAAGTCGAAGTATCTGCAGTTTTTAAGAAGACTCGTTGTTTCTGATCTTCTAGATATCTATTCCTGTAATCTGAGCTGTCGGTGAGTAAGCCATATGTACTTCAGACTTCTTCCTTCAACCTAACCAGCGGAAGTTCGTGAAATTGTCTGGCGGGTTATTTCAAAATCGGAACATCCGGGTAATCTGGCAGCTAGCAGCGACATCAAGCGTGCTTGAGCCACGGTGGCTAAATGAGCAATGATTGTCTCGGTTGTGTCTAATGGTGAAGAAAAATTTCAAGAGCAGGTTCACTGAAAAGATATAGAGTAGAAGAAAAATTCGTCCCAGCACAGAAACTGCTTGACAGTAAACTGAAGTGATTTTTTTTATTTTTTAGTCTTGTTAATCACCTAGAAAAGGTTTGCAATGAGTTTAACTTTTTTAGCACTTTCAAGGAATCGGGTCATTAAAGGAATGCACATTTTAAAATAAAAATTTTGAGCAAATTTGCGTATGCAAAAGGCTCATTGAAACACATGAACACAAAGAAGGAAGTGCTCAAAAATAAATGTCTAAATCATCAAGCCTAAAAAGCCACATAAAAATTCCTTCTCCCACTGTGGTATAGGATCTTTAATTTGTATTGAGCACACAAAAGAGGGTCGTGACCGATCAGATGGATGTTTATTCGTTCACTCAGAGAGTAGGTTTTGTTTTGTTTTGTTTTGGGGGGTTTTTTTGTTTTTTTTGTTTTGTTTTGTTTTATTTGTTGGTTTGTTGTTTTTTGTTGGTTTTTGGTTTTGGTTGTGTTTTTTGTGGTATTTTTTTTTTTTTGTCTTCCGCGTGCTTGCCTGCTTTACTGTCTCTTTACATGCTAAAGCCTAGCAATCAGCTAAGCTACTAATATTTTGTAACCAATTTAGATGACTATGAGGTGTGTTATGGTCCAGCTAAAGCGACAGTGCACCTGGTCTCGTCTGTCTGCCTGCCTGTCTGTTGGTCTCTCTGTCTGTCTCTGCCTGCTTGCCTGTCTGTCCGTCTGTCTACTTATGTTGATTGTGTGAAATCTCGCTGTCTAATGCTTAGACTGCAGTATTTTTCTTTCCTTAGATCAGCCTGGACAGTGGGTCTGTGGAACGTGGTTACCGTCCAGAACTGCCTCGAAGTCTGTTCATGACTGTGATGTAGGCGGCAGACTTGGCAGCGGGTCCAGAAGTTCCTCAGTCTCATGTCTGACACATACGCTCCCGGCGACTACAAGTGCTTCAGTCTCCATGGAGTAATTTAATTCACCCTGTCTCGTCCAGCTCTTATTTATTTCGCAAGTTTTCACGTTACCTTACTTCCCCACCCACCCCATCCTCCACCACCCACCATTTTATACTGACTTCGTTATTTGGAATCGCTGGAACCATTGACCGTCTGCGATGTTTTCCTGCCTTTTGTATGGAGATGCTAACTCAATCCTGATGTCACCTAAAAAAATCAGACTTTTGATGTATGCAGCTTCTATAGAGAATCTAGTCTGCTTTTTTTATTTTAATGCATCAGTTCCTCTTTTCAAGAACAATCGATGATTCTTCTGTTCAAAAAAAAAAGAAAAGGTTATCATGTCAGTAAGATGTGCTGGTGAATGTCTGACTTTGGTCGTTTAGTAAGTCAGGGTTAATTTAAAATTAAAAATTCTCGCTTTGTGCTCTTTGACCTCAAGCTGATGACAAAAGCATCAGGCAGGCCGTCGACACTGTAACACTCCAATTCTATTCTGGATCTTATTTTTAACAACAGCGGGAAACATATTTTCTGAAATTACTGCCGTGTCTGGAATGCTGAGCCCAAGCGGCGTGAGTGTTTGCCTGAAAAGCAGGAATCTAGATCACGTGCGCACGAAAGTAACCAATCACAAATTTCGATTTCACCGCAACGAGAGAAGTCATTCGCCGTGAGAGAAACCCTAGCAAGATAATTGCAACCAACAACGTATCTTTACTATCTTGTGCCACCCTCCTAACAATTGAAATCATGCTTCGTTCAACTCACAGCAGAGGCAGACATGAAACATTTCCACAGAAACATTTTTCCTAATATTCAGCTGTTCTGGACTAAGACAAGAAAAACCTGGATGCGGGTAAATGAAGAGAGGCAGTAGGTATGACTTGGTTCAACAGTCCATCCTCAGTCACTGAACACACTTTTCCTGCCAACATTTTTTTACTAGCAGTCTCACTTTCTAATTGGTGTGATTGGCTTGAACATTACCTAGCTTTCGTAGGATTTCACTATTTTCACTGAAGTCAAACAGTAAGTCTAGTCGAACTAACCAATGGTGGTGGTTTTTTTTTTCTCCGGTTGGCATTCTAGTAGCTTTTAGAGCTGTGTCTGGTGGTCGTAAATATTACTCTGAATCATTTAAATCGTGTTTTGACCTAGAGTTAATGAATTATTGGATGTCTATTTTTTTTAAAAAATATATTCGAAAAAGATGATATGTTATTACCTTTTTAATAACATTTTATTTGGACCATCATTGCAGCATGGATGTTATTATCTTATTCCAGTGCCAGTAACGGAAAAATGTTGGGTTAACTTTCTCTTACTGACGGAATTATTATCTATTTCCGATAACCTTGAACTGATTGGAAAATAAAATGAGAACTGGGACGCCAAAGAAGACATATTATAATACATGAAAAAATCTTGAAACGTTTTTCTTGGACATGTAAGATGAACCAGGAGAGACAAATCAAAACACAGTCTGTAAGAGAGTGAGTAAGTTCTCGTGCAAATTGTTCGCCTGAAATACATTTTCTTTTAAAAAAATTAGAACGTGACGTTGTGATTTTTTTTGGTTCTTGAAAGGACGGCATGGACCAGATGTGTGCCTGTTATATATTCCCCATGTAACCCCACTTGTAAACTGGTTCCTTGCTTTGTGGGACTGGTGACAGGACATGTAGGATGACAGTAGGGCAAAGTGCTTTTAAGTGCAAGTGCCAATTAACATTTCAGGACAAGCAACTTTTATTTTCTTTCTTCGGAAGAGGAAAGAGGACCTTCACATGTTGTGTACGTCATTTACTGTTAGATACTGATTTTTTTTTCTTTGTGAATTCTTTGGAAACTTTTTGAAAATTTGAAAATTTGTGATCGATCTTTGAGCTGTAAGCCCATTACCTTGCCTTATATTGTTTAATTTCTCAGTATCACTCTGTATTCTTAATCTTCCAATCTTAATTTTTAAGCCTGCCGCATGGTGGCGCACGCGGTTAACGGCATGTCAGGAGGATTGGTTGTCCGAAGTTCAGATCTCGTCTCGGCACGCACTTTCATTCCCTGTATATGCCATATCTATTTTTTCAGGGCAGGTTGCTTTGCCTTAGTTGCTAGCTCAGGGCAAAACGCCAATTCATCCAAACATCTCTCCTCGATCGTAATCATACCTAAACTCCTCTACGACCTACTCTTTTTCGTCAACCTCTGGGATTCGAAGCTCTAGACTGCTTTCTTTTTTACTCCATCTTTTTCTGTTAAGCTGAATTTAGACTGATTTTGACAAGATTTTATCCTTAACGGTATATATTGAAGATAAGATTCGATCCCACAGCAACCTGACTCCCACTGTCTCCGGAGTCAGGCGCTTTAGCCAACCGAGCCCCCAACCATCTCAAGTACACAAAAACAAGTTTGCACGAGGTTCGACGAAAAGAAGGTCGGACAACAAGACCACAGCTATGTATCACTGAAGAAGACAGTTCGATCGATAGCACATTAAAGGACATCTGCTAAGCGCCTTCTTCCTCAGATTTAACCATTTTTCAAACGGCGTATCGAACAGACTGGCTTTTATCTTCGTTTTCTGTGAAAGATCCTGCAGGTTTTTCTAATTTGCTTTCCTAGTCTTTTCGCACCTTTGACCGTCATTCATTTCCCATCTGTTCATTCATCGTATCTCGACCTTAGGCCCAGCCAGATCGCCTTTCCTTCCCTCCTAACTGCGCACGCAGCGCCCATCGCTTTCACACTTGTTCCCCTCTCAATAGATAAGTGTACTTCCGGATTCCTTTCTCTCCCCAGCACTGTCTCTCAATCAGGTTCCTGGCGCCCGCGAAATCTGCATAGACGCATATCGCCCTATATTCTCATGATTAATGATGCGCCCGTCCTACGTCCCTGCCAGTATAGTGTACCACGGCGTAAGTGTGTTAGTGGTGGAAGGTCAGATCTCATCTGGATCTATCTCCCGTAGTTCTTAAATCCACTATCTGGACACTCTCTCTGAGCGCGTCCACCGTTCTACGCCCGCCACCCGTTCTGCCACGCTCGTCTGAGTATGTCCACCCATACTGTCTACATCGTTATACGCTCTACCAGCACACAGTGGAGCTCCCCTCGACATAGTGCGAGACTGTCACACATACTCACGCATCTACCTTTCGTCTCGCTATAATGACAAAGAAGTAGCAATTGTGGCGAATTTCACGCCCATCGCGAGAAAGCCTGCGTCATGCAGCGCCTTATCTTGGGTCTGACTAGTGTCTCTTCTTGCTTCCGTTGCGTGTGTGCTGTTACCTTGGTATCTCTTATGCTCCCACATTATCTTGGTGATACGCCGAGCTTACTAAATCGCTCGATCGGCACAGCACACGTGTCGCTCCCAAGCCGCTCAGGTCATGTGCGTGAATTACTCGACACTGCCTCCCTCCTTGTACCTCCAGCTTCAGCAATCTCCTAACCCCTCTGTTGCTAGCTTACCGGCCGCGCTTACCCGCGTCTCCACGCCTGTCTGGTTTTTACTGCCATCCAGGCCGCAATTCGTCAGCGACCCCGACCCATCAGAGTATGACCCGAGCACACCGGCCAAAATGGCTCCGAGAACCGCCTGAGGGACATCAAGGGTGGAACCGGAGAGGGGGACAAGT